>NW_006772915.1:252716-298531 GCF_000442215.2 Lipotes vexillifer | reverse complement strand
TGTTTTTCTTTTTCAATTTTTTTTTTTTTTTTTTCCCAATGTATGTACATGTCTCCATACCTATAACTATGCTTATACCTCTATGATATCTAGATATCTGTACTAGGTGGTGATGAAAAATCATATTTATTTCTTAGTGTGGTTTTGGGGGTCAAAGCAAACTGAACACCATTGGTCTAGACTAGAACATCCCTGCTGGGACCAGCTGGCCCTGGAGTAGCACAGAGAAAGACCAAGCCTGAAGCTTGGGGCTTCTTTTGGCCTCATGGACCCAGAGGCCTGGGTTGAGGTGACCAACCGGTGGGGCCCCATCTCTCCTTGGTGAGAGGACATGCTGGGGGCCCCAATGGGAAGGGCTGTGAAACCTCCTCTGGAGGACTCGAATTGTGCCTCTGGCTGTTTAAACACCGCCGCTCTTTATCGGTTTGGGGCTCACGTTCGCTTCTGAGACATATAGACTGGAAAGAGAGCCCAGCAGACCTTGGAAGACCTGGAGGATGGCAAGGCAGAATGGGAAACCAGGCATTTGTCAGGGAGTGTCAGTGGCCCTTCTGGGACACGCTATTTGAGCTTAGGGGATGGGCGAGAACACGCACGCTCGAGTTTTTAGCACGCTTTGCTAAAAGCATGAAATCCAAGAACCGCTGGAAGAGCTGGAGGTGCCAGGGATGGGGGCCTCCTTCCTGGCAGATCAGTTTCAAAGGGCCCCATGGGAGACCATTACAGAAAGCACAGGGGTCTGAGGAGGGGGCAGGCCCTGCCTGATTCCTCACTCAAAGCCATCGTTTCGGCTAGCTGCAAGCTGCAGTAGAGAAAGAGAGTGCAAGCCTTTGATCATTCACGGTGGGAATGCTTCACAAATGACAGAGGTTTAGAGAATAGCGTCCAGAATGCTGAGAGGGAGGAGAAAGAATATAAATGTGCGTGTGTGCGCACACACGATACTCCTGCCTGGTTTTTGGTACAGACAGCATTCAGCTGGGAGGATGCACTGTGTGAGGCACCCTTGAATCAGGGTGGTGGGACCTTTGCACGGAGAGATGGCACATTTCACTAAGGAAAAAAAAAAAGATACAGTATCTAGCCCACTGCTTTAAATATATAATACATGCTTAATTTAGTTAGAACAGTTCCACCAAAGATTTCAAAATTTGTGCCTGTTAGTCACTGTGGAGACTAGAAAAGGTGTTGGTGCCCCGGGGTGCAGGCAGCACGAAGAAATAGCTGAAACTGAGATTCCAGAGTTAAATGAAAGCTCCGACTTTCAGAGCTTCGATAACGTGTGCATTGCTTTTCTTCTTTCAAAACCCCGTTACTCCCCCTCACTTCCCTCCCCCATCCCTTGTTCCCTCATGTAGGCCACCCCCCGGCTCTTTCCAGGGCTCCCCATCTCCCTGGCTTTCGATGCACCATGAAGAGGATAGAAAAACTAACTTGACAAAGAGAAGGGATGGATTCAGGTGTTGGGTCTAGTCTAAGCTACGTCCCAGGCCTGTTTCTCTACTGATTGGAATTTCTGTTTACTCCCACTTGGGAATAACCAGAACGGATCCAACTGGTGTTCCTTACCGAGCAGAGGCTACCTGTGAAGCATGTACCGCATTATTGTCATTTTCGTTATTGCGTAGTTGGCTGTCACTGTGCCCTGGGGAGAGATCAGAGGAGGATGGAGGCCAGAACCTCTGCCCTCCACAAGGCTCTCGCCTGATCAGTGAAAGCATGGAAATAGACACATGGAATATAGGACAATGACAGCTAGGATGAGACCAAGTGTGCGACTGTCCAGAACAGAATCTCACGGCTATTGTTGCTTTAACATGGGGTGTGTTTTGCAGGTTAAACTTCTTTCCATGTTAGTGGGGAAACTTTGAGACCCTTGGGAGCATCCTTCCAGATGCTTCAACTTTGGCAGTGTGGACTCAAGTGAACGAAACTATTCCTTATGAGCAAAGGTTCCCAAGAAGACTGGTATTAGATGGCTGGGGAAATGAAACAACTCACTCAGAAACTGCCTTGGCAATAAACATAACATAAAAATTTGAGACCAGCTTGCCTGCCATCTCTCTCTGATAATAGGTAGTAATCACTGAAGGACTCAACCAGGACTCCTAATCAATGGTTTGTCTTTGTGTTTCCCCAATTCTGCACTGAGGTGCCCCAGGGCTCTGCCGCAAATTCCTGAGTGCCACTGAATATTTGAAAATTTTCAAAGTGAACACAGCGACATCTGCCAGACTCCACGCGATTAAGGTGTTTGGAACTAACTGCCTATTAATGGAACTATCAGGTATTTCTTTTAGCCTAGGGGCACTGCAAAACATTACTGAGGCAGTAGGGCACCTTGAACCGAGAATGTTCGGCACACTGTGGGTTTGGTGTGGCTTCAGCACATACACAACCTGATAGACACTCGGCAAGGTGCCCGCTCCCAGACGTCTGTGCTCCATTTCTCCTGCTCAGCCTTGGAACTGGCCAGCTCCTTTGAACTTGCTGTGGCTGAATTCTTTCCTTAAAGTAGTTGTATCTCTGGCATGTTCTTGATCTTTTTCTTGATTCCCCATCCCCACCTATAGTTCAGCCCCAGAAGCAGCCAGGACTCCTGCCTTTGGAGCTAAGAAAGAGACAGGTAGCTCAATGACTGTGGCAAAGGCCTGAGTTTGTGTCCTTGTGTCCTTGGGGCAGACTCCCCACATGGACACACGGAAGTTGTCAGAGCCTGCCTTTGGGCCACTTGATAACAATGCCTGAGCCCCCGCCCTCCGGACCTTGTCGCTTTCTTCCCTGTAGCCAGCACGATCTCCACTGACCACACTCTCCCCACCCCACACCCTCCCCGCCGCTTCCCATCAGCTTTCCTCTGCAGACGCTGAAGTGTGCTGCCCAACTCTGTGCCCCTCCCCGGACTGTGAGTCCTGCTGGCCCCTGGCTTCACTCAACTGTTGCCGTCAACTGCCATCGGAATTTTCTCTCGTTAAAATTCTCAGCGGTGGTAGGTTATCAGGCCTCAGGGACGTGGTCCAAACCTTTGTGCAGGAACCCAGCAGCTAGCACACTGGAAATGCTCAGAGAACGTGTGATGAATCCATTTAGTAACTTAATTCCCAGCACGGGTTCTAGGCCGGTCACGGCTGCAAGTGAGACCCCTCTGATCACTGCCTGATCATTTCCCACGGGCTCTGCCTGCCTTAGCAGAAGAAAAACTTGATGTGGGAGCCTTGGTCCAACAGAGGTTTGTGGCCGGGGGGCTGTGGCCCCCTCGTACGGCCCCACTCCTGCCCCCTAGGCTGTGCCTGTGCTTTACCACGGTTCTTGTGTCTTTCTAGGTGGGTGACGAGTGCATGCAGCCCACAGAGATGGTGGGGTGGCCCTGCGTGAAGATGTGTATGCTGGATTTAGTCATCCTTTCCCCTTCTCGCAGCTACAAGGAGAGGAGACCGGATGTCCCCAAGGTGGAGGTGTCCACTCCTTGCCACCCTGCTTTTGGGGGCCCTGCCTCCCTGGGCTGTTGTGCTCTGTTGTCACCAAGTGTGTGCAGGGCCTTGGGGGAGAAGACTGGGAGGGGGCTGAGGAAGAGGCCACCCCTGCCTTGACACTCCTGGACTCCACTGTGTGAGCCCTGAGAGGGCAATTTGGAGGTGGAAAGAGGCCCCAGTCTTTTCCTTTTCTGAGTACCTTGAATATTTGAAAAGAAAAAAGAAAAATGCCAAAAACTGGTACAGAAAATTGTAGAAGGTATATTTTATTTAAATGCTTAGTAAGTAAATGCCTTTTAACACTTGTACAAATACAGTGGCTGGGTAGACCTTCATTTGGAGAGAAGGTTCACTGCCTATGGTTTGAGGCGCTTTGTGAATGAGCCCTCCTGGCACTCTGTTCCCCTTCATTCCTCGTGGGAGGTTTGGGCACCTTTGGGGGTATCTCCTGCCAGAGGGATCAGGGCCCCATTCTCCTGGTGGACCAAGGCCTTCAGACCAACTCTGTGCCCCTGGGTGGGGAGGGTCTCCTTGCTGCATTGGGATGAGCAGCAAAGGGACACACTCGGGGTGGTGCCCAGGCTGCGGTGCCCCTTCTCATGGTGGGGACCAATCACTGGGGTGTCCGGGCTGTCGGTTACAACATGCACAAAGGCATCTCTGACAGATGGCTTCCACTCGGGCCTGCGATGCTTTTGGACATAAGCAAAAGCTCTGTGGCCAGGGCCAACTTTCTGCTGGTTTCCTTCTGTGATGGTAGCAGCCAATGGCTCACTTCAGGGCAGGCCTGCATTGGCCAGGCATCGTGCCAAGAGCTGAAGATACAGTGATTATTCACAGTGACTGTCCCAGGGGAGCTGGCCGCTAGCTTGGTAGGAAAGCACCGGTGTGTGAGTCACGTCCACATAATGGGGTGAGCTCTCTGCTCTGGTTGTGATAGACAGGGGCGCAGATGAGGGCCACCCACCCACGGCCTGAGTTCCCGAGCAGTTTCCAGAGCGAAGGGAGCCCGAGCTGAACCCTGATGAAGACAGGACTCAGCCAGGCCATAAGCTCTTGAGAGAGAATCTAAGGGCCCAAGGGACCAGCGGGCGGTGAGGACACCCTGGCTTGGGCAAAAGCACAGAGGTGTGACAGACCAAGGGTGGCGACATGATGGGAACTAGTGTCCAGGAAACTAGTGGGAGGTGGGTGTAGAGCAGGGGGAACCAGGGAGAGCTGTTATCCTGTAGAAACCGGTGAGCAACAGGGCTGCGAGGGGTCCCACGGGATGGAACTTGGCCTCCAGTCTGCAAAGAACAGACCTAAGTGAGGCCAAGAGGCCACTGCAACGGACCCGGTAGGAGATGAAGCCCTCGGTGAGGGGGAACAGGGACGAGGGCTTGAATGGAGGAGATGGGTGATGGCTTGTGTAGGGGTGGTCCCGGGTAGATGTCACCAACTAAGAAAGGAGCAGAGGTGGGGGTGAGGATGACGAGGTCTCTTGTGGCCTCGAGGGGAAACAGAAGGGAGGGTGTCTTTCTGTCGCCTCTGTCCAGGTGGGGCTGTTGGACACCAGCTTCTGTAATAGGAGCAGATGAGAGATGCAGCCCAGGGAGGGTGAGGCGGAGCGGTGCACGAGCAGAGATTCCTGGGGACAGAGGTGTAAGAGACAGGCAGAGGGGGGCGGGGCAGGGGGCCGTGTGGTCTCCCACCAGCCAGGGGAGGGATTCCCTGAAGGCATGAGCTTTAGGGTTGCTATCCCCTTACCGGTGCCTGACACACAATGGGCACTAAATTATTGTTTGTCAGATCCACTGAACACAAATACAGCACAGAGGCCAGTAAGGGGGTGGGGTGGGGCGGAGGGCATCTGGTGGGTTTGGCAGCGGGTGTGGGGCATTTGCCAGAGCGTTTCCAGGAAGAGGCAGGTGTGGAGGGAGGGAGGGAGGGAGGGAGGGAGGGAGGGATGGAGGAGGCTGTATTTCGGGTGGAGTTGGGTAGCTTGGGGGGTGAGGATGTAGAGACAGCGTGTCTCTGTGTTCTTTCTCGAAGTTTGACCAAGACAGGAAGGAGAGGAAGTGGAGGACTCATCACTGGAGCATTTTTTTAAAAATTAAAAATATCTTTTTACTGCTTCCGTGCCCCTGCACCCGCCCCCGCCCATGCCAAAGACAATTGCAAGTTCCTTTGTAGAAAAGCTAGGAAATAAACATAAGTAAGAAGAAAATAAAAATCTCCTGTAATTCCATCCATTAGAAATATATACTGTTACTTTGGAGTCATTTTCCTTCCAGACTTTTTGTTTTTTTGTAGAAATGGTATCACGCAGAACCTTAGTATTTTGTAACGTATCTTTTTCACTTAATACTTCTTGAATACCTGTCTCTGTCTGAGCTACTATAATTCAAAACATTCCTTAAAATGTTATCTACCTATCTAATTATCTATGATTGGAATGGTTCAAAGTGCAATGGGTACAAATAAGCATTCCGTGGAAAGCTACCTTTTATTGACCGCTTCCCAGCCACTCAGTTCTCCTTTCTGGAGGCAAATGATATTACCTTACAGCATCCAGTTTGGTGAGATAATATTCCCATGTGGGCATGTTCCCAAATTTATTGAAATAGCTTCCTGTCTTAGAGAGTTAGGTGCTATTTAATTTTAGTTTGCTATTATACACAAGGCTCTGATGGAAATCCTTCCAGAGAAATCTTTGAACACATACTTAATTGTCTTAGAACAAGTTTCTGGAAGTGGAATTTCTGGGTTAGAAGGTAGAGCCAATTAAAGAAACAAAACAAAGCCTTTCAAAACCAGGTTTTACCTACAAGGAAACTGATGTCACTTGACAATCTCACGACGAAGCATGCCAGCCTTCCTATCCCGCCTGGCCCTCTGCTCCACGTCCTCCAACTGCACCAACTTAGTGGGGGAAAGGTGCTTGTGGGTGCCTCCAGCCCTAACTGCAGGTTGCATTGTAGGAGAGACAAATGACACCTTGGGGAGCAATGGGGGACTAAGTGTCGAGAGGGCAGCCCACCTGGCCGAGGAGCAGAGGAGAGCAAGCCATGGTGGGTCCCGGAGGCTGCATTGTTGGTGAAGGCTGCCCCCAGGGACAGACCCTTTCGCATTTTCAGAAACCCCTAGGCAGAAGGGAGGGCCCCAGGCCATGAGAAGCACGGGCATTCACACGCTGGATTTTTGCTTGCTTTGCCCCTGTTAAGAGGCAACCCTGTGGCTTCTTCAGTGACAGCTTCCAGGTGTGCTGGGATGGGTTCCCAGAGCAGTGTGGACGGGGGTGAACACCCTTAGGTGAGCTGAGCGAAACCCACCTCTCCCTAGACTTTGCCCCAGGCGCACAGCCAGTGTTTTTATTGGGGAAGGGAGGCTCCAGACCGCTTACACCAGCCCAGCTGAGAGGGGAGGCAGAGCAAAGCCAAGGAAGCTGCTCCCCACTCATAAATCCTAGGTCTTGCAAGGTTGGAACTGGAGGTAAACTTGGATGTGGGGAGGATTCCCTTGGCATCCACCCTCCCTTTGGGACACCATCCACAGTTCCTGTACGGAGCTAGGGGAGCTGCTCCTCTTTGGTTTTTATTGCATACCTTAGACACTAGACTATTTTGTAGACTGTTTATTAGTTTTTTTTCCCCCTGAAAAACAAAAAACCAAAACAAACAAACAAACATAAAAACGGAAAAAGGGAAACAAGGTAATTTGGTTTACAGTAGGTAGTAGTTACTTGCCTTTGGGTTACGGTTGCTAGAGGTCGCCCTGCATTTTCTTTCAATCTGACTCCAAGTTTGGGAGGCCAAGTGTAAGCCCTGTTCCCCAGGAGCACCTTCAAGGACTATAAACTTCCCTGAAATTCACATCCCAGAGCGCTGGCCCGAGAACTTGCTGGGAGTCCCCACCCACACCCCCGTGAATGTGGAGTCATATCTTGCTGCTATAGCTCACTAGTTCCCGGGTTATTCTCATTGATTATTCTTTGCAAATTGTTTTGTTTCCCCCCAAGACCTTGTTTTTGTCTCAGCCATCATTTGCAGAGCCTGATCTCCAGGTAGATTCTTTACTGGTCTCTGCATTAGTTTCCTGGGGCTGCTGTAACAAATTACCACAAACTGAGTGGCTTAAAACAACAAGTGTATTGTCTCACAGTTCTGGAGGGTCAGAAGTAAGAAATCAAAGTGTCAGCAGGGTTGGCTCCTGGCAGAGGCTCTGAGGGAGAATGGGTTCCTTGCCTCTCTCCTGGCTTCCTTTGATGGCCGACAATCCTTGGTGCTCCCTGGTTTGTAGACGCACCTCTCCGATCTCCATCTCTGTCTACACATTCTCCTCTCTGTATGTGTCTTTGTCTGTCCTCTTCTTATAAGGGCACTAGTCATTGGATTTAGGGCCCACCCTAATCTGGTTATGACCTCACCTTCGCTAACTACATTTGCAAAGACCCTATTTCCAGATAAGGTCACATCTTGAGGTTCTGGGTGGACGTGAGTTTTGTGGGGGGACACTATTCAACCCACTGCAGTCTGTCTGCCTTCAGACACTTCCATCCACCAATCCATCCTGTATCCCTTGTCAGAGCCACTTTCCTTGAACCACGCTTAGCAGAAGCACCTCACCCTCGCTCTAAAACCCTTTGTTGATTTCCCACTGCCAACAGAATAAAGTCCTATCTCTTTAGCTCAGCTTTAGAAAACTCACCACAGTTAAGTCCCAGCAATATTTTTCAGATTCCAATTCTCCTGCTCACACCCTCTAATCACAGTGGAAACATCTTCCACGTTGCTGAACATGCTGTAATTGCTCTTGTCTCCTGCCCGATCCTCTGTCCCTTGCCTAGATGCTCTCCTTCTCAAACGCCCTTGTCACATCACACCTTTCCTCTCTCATGAGGACATTTCCAGCCAGCCAGGGTCAAAGGGCTCACCTCTGCTCACAGACTGACTCGACTCTCTGCTCTTCACCTCTTCTCAGTCTGTAGTGGTGCTGTCCCCTGCTGGAATCTACTTCTTACCCAGGGATGAGCCCAGGTCTTGAACTTCTTTGGGTCCTTAGATTTGAACATGGTGTATTGAATCATGTGGCGTCATGGTAAAAGATGGCGGATCCTGCCATTGGTGTGAGCATGCACGGGGGGTGGTTTAGACCTGAAGTGATTTGAGCTGTCATGTTTCAATGCAGTAACTGAATCACCCCATGTCTACAGCCCCATTATGTCTAGAGCAGATGAAGAGTCCTGTGCTGAGATGAAATGAGGGGAAGGAGAGAATGGTTGCTGCCTCGAGAGTCAAGGGCAGTAGTCTTCCGAAGGAGGAGTGAAAAAACAGACCTGATGCAGGAGAAGCAAATCCGCAAGGCTGGATGACAAGGGGCACTGACCTCCAGGGGAGAGTTGTAATGATCCTTGGCGGGGGTGGGATTCCCTGCCCCCACTCTTCCTGATGGACCATTGGTGAGAGAGATGGTGGCAGGGACTGGGAGGGAGGTAAAAGTGGAGTCATATAGTGCAATGAATGGGATAGACACCAACACCTTTCACTCTCAGCTTTAAATAGATGCTCTGAAAAGTTGGAAGTAACAAAGACGTTTTAATTCCAAAGATTGTTATGAGTGTTTTTTGCTAGCCCCTCCTAAGTGGCAGTGATTGGCAACTGGCTCTTCAAATTCTCTCCCAAATCTTTGTGTCTATGAGGGACTTGGTTCATCTGGAAGCAGGTTTCCTCTAAGCCTCCTTGCCTCTTGCACTCTGTCCTTTCTCTCTGATTATGCCTCAGTTGCATCAAGGCCCCAAAGGCATCACCCTTGGGGATCAAGATGTAGTCCACCCAAGAGAGAAGAATAGAGGTATAAAGAATTGGGATGAGAAATCTGGGCAGATGCTCAAGGGGTGAGCTCTGGGCTGAGCTCACTGAATGTGGCATTCTGCATTGCAGATAGACCAGGACAAGTTTCCACCATCAAAATCTTTGAAGCCACCAGGGCTCTTTCTTGCTGGGATAGGTTTGGCAATGCTCCTTCATGCGGGTAGGTTTAGAAACTCAAGCTAAAGAAACAGCCAAGGAAGAATCCCTGCCTCTTCTGTTGATGGACAGATTGTAATGTTAGCTCTGATCCTTGCTGAGTTGACTCATAACTCTACCTGCATGGTCTCACCTGGCTGGGTTCAGAAAATATCTAATTGTAAAAACAGGCAACCCTTGACTCCATTAAGAAAATTATAGTTTTTTAGACATTCCATTTCAAAGGTTTGCCAGTTTTCCTCCTGATAAATTGCCGGTTTGGGTATTTCAGCACTCACTATTCAACAGAAGAGGAGGGATTTAGTCAAGTTTCCTTTGTTGGTAAGTCTCCTGTGCAATGTACTTGTTTGCAGGTCCTAACAGCAATTTTGATCAGGTTCAAACAAACCGAAAACCAACCACGCAAAAAGGAATGACTCAAGTTAGAGACGGTCCTACCCATCTACATAAAGAATATACATGAGTTTGAAATGTTTTGAGAATCAGGAAGGGGAGAGGAGACAGGAGGAAAAGGATGCATTGTTCATAATTCTGCTCTTAAGCAGTGATTTTTCTCTACTGCTCCCTATTACTAGAATGTCCCACTCACCTCTGACAAAAGAGAAGTATAAAAAACATTTCACACAAAGTAAGACGTGAAAAGATCTTTCAATGGTTCAGTGTCCTGGCTGTGACTCAGAATTATTCATTAGATTAAAAAATACCCCATAAAAACACATGCCCGGCTAGGCTCCCAGGCTGAGTCTGGAGCACAGGTGGCCAACTCATACCATTCTTCTTGCCATTTGCTGTTTCCATTGAAGGAGACTGGGTTAGTCCAACTCTTAATTTCTGAAACAAGGACTCGAGGTAGTTGCTTCTGTTTCTTTTTCCAACTAGACAGTGAATTACTTGAGGGAAAGGATGATGTCCATTTGACTTTACATCTTCAGGAAGCAGCTCAGTAACTGGCACGTAAGAACACTCTGCTACTTTTTTTTTTTGGAATGACAGTGGTTTAAAAACAGCAAGACCCTCTGTAAGTGTAGGACGTTATATTCCTGTTTTCCTTCAGAACACATACATATTAGCTATGAGGTTGCACCAGGACTGGGATTCTGAGTCATAGCAGTGCTGGTACCTGGGGCTCTGTGACTTGCAGACAGGGGAGACGGAGCCCTGGGGAGAAGGTGGGGCAGACGGGAAATTGTGGTGTGGATGCTAGGTACGGAGGGTGCTACTGCTACGGTAACAGATTACAAGAAGAGGAGTGGATTAAAACTACACAAATTATCTTACTGTTCTGGAAGTCACGATGTTCAAAATGGGTCCCCTTGGGCTAAGATCAAGGTGTTGGTAAGGCTGTGTTCCTTCAAAAGGTTCTAGAAGAGCATTGTCTTCTTGCCTTTTCCCATTTCTAGAGGCCACCTGTGTCCTTTGGCTCATAGCCCCTTCCTCCATTTTCAAAGCCAGCATCTCAACTCTCTGTCCTTTCCACATTGTATTACTCTGACCATCTCTTCTGGCTTTTCTTCCACTTTTAAGGACTCATGTGATTAAACTGGGCCCACCTGGATGATGTTCCTATCTCAAGGTCAGCTGATTAGCAACCTTAATTGCATCTGAAGCCCTTTCCCTCACAAGGGTCCTTGAGATTACACTGGGTTCACCCGGCTCGTTCAGTATCACCCCACCCCCACCTCTAGGTTACCTGAATAGCAGCCTAAGTTCCATCCACAGCTTTAATCCCCCCCACTTGCCACATAACGTAACGTAATCACAGGTTCTGGGGAATAGGACACGGATGTCTTTGTGGGGGAAGCAATACTCTGCCTACCACAGAAGGGTGCCTGGGGATTGTGGAGTCTGGTGTCCTCATTCTACGCCTGAGGAAACTTGGGCTCAGAGAGTTTCTGGGAATTCAACTCTTTTCTCCACAAGAGGGTACATTCCCTTTGTGACTGGACCACCTGCACCCAGAACCCTAAGCAAGGCTCAGTAGAAGGCTGTTGGCTTCCACTTTCTCTAGTTCTTCCTTTTACGCCTGTGGCTCACGGTTTTCCCTCCCCATTCGTGTGGGGGGATGGGGAGTGGTATGTCAGGGTGGGAGGCACACTTCCCCTGCGTCCAGACTGAACGGAGAGTGGCCACCATGTCGGGCCAGAGAATGGATCTGATCCGTGAAAGCCTCGTTGTCTTGGAAGAAGCATGAGCTCTCAGAAGTGAGGATGCCCAGCTGAGGCCACTGAGCTCGCTGACCGGGCCCCTGGAGTCAGAATCCTGGAATTCTCCCCTAGAAGGTCGAGAAAGGGGAGTTAGAGGGTGAGCCTCAGCTGGCTGGTTCACAAATGACAGTGACATTGCTGCCTGGGCAGCGGTGTGGGCTTCTCAGTCTAGAAACCCTGTTGCACCAGGGCTGCTGGCTCCTGGCAGAAGAGGCTTTCTGCTACCGGGTGTCCTCTGAGGAGAGGCTGGATGATTCTGGTGTCAGAGCCCAAGCTGAAGACAGCAGGGCGTCCAATAGGCACAACAGCGTGTCTCCCCGTCAAGGTCAGGGCCAGAGGAGAAGACACAGGAGGACTTACTTCATGAGACTTTTCCCTGGAAAGAGCAAACCATGATCTGGGACATAGAGAATAGACTGGCGGGTGCCAAGGGGGGGGGGGGGGGGAGAGGGGAGGGGCCAGGGCTCATTCCTAAGGGCGCCTCCTTCTATGTCTTTCCATTCCACGTACAGGCCCTTCACCCTCACTGCTGTACTCACAGACCGAAACCAATGAGAGCCTGGCCTCTGGCCCAGGACCTTGCTTGGAAAGTGAATTCCTCCAAACCCTGAAGGGAGGCCAGTCTTCAGAGGAAGATGCAGCTTGGGGGTTGGGAGGAGGGGGAGACGGCTGGGATGCCTGAGGAAGGCAGTCCCGGCCCCCAGCCCCGTGGTAACTGATGTGACTGCACAGCGCCTGGGGCCACAGTGCGGGCCTGGGTCCCACCTGGGGGTATCGCCTCAGTATAGTACTGCAGAGCTCCCCTCTGTCCCCAGTAACTGGTGGGTGGCCCCAGGGGTTGGGGGGAGGATGAAAAGCAAAGCAGGGTGTCCCCCACCTAGGGAGATCCCAAGCCCCATGGCTGGGGGCCTGGGGGAGCTGGGGTCACCACGAGTGAGCTCTCTTGCTATTGAGAGAAAGACTTTAGCGCAGCGTTCCTGACCCGCACCCGGTCTCCCCGGAGAGGCAGCTTGAGATCTGGCAAGGGCGTTTGCAGGAAAGTGTGTGTGAAGGAAACTGGGGAGAACAGGCTGAAACGGCCAGGGCGGGGGCGGATGTCTGGGTCGTCTGGCAGCTGGTTGTGGCCATGGGGGAGGATGGAGGGAGGGTGATCAGAGTGCGCTCCTCTGCAGACCCAGTGTCAAGGAAGAAGGGAGGGGGGGCGCTGCTCGTCAGCCTCAGGGACACTTCTTTTGGGGACATGAGCCCTGGATGGGGAACGACGACCAAGGATGCTCCCTGGGCAGTGAGGCTGGCACCCCGCCTCCGCAGTGGTGCTAAAAGCCTCTCCCAAGGAAGGGTCAGTTTAGAAATCCAGCCGCCGCCGCCCCTGGGGAAGCTCCCTCCTGCCGGGGCCTCCAAGGCCGCGCGACGAGGCTCCCAGATGTGAGCCCTGGGGAATCGAGTCCTAACAGACTCGATGTCACCCGCAGCCACTCTGAATGTCTGCCTCAGAGGCTGGACAGCTACCCGGTGCCTAGATGGGCCCTGGATTCTCCTGCTGGGAGTTCCTGGGTTGGGAAGCCTGAGAATTAAGGTTTCCTTTTAGGAGCCCACGATGACCCTTTCTCTCTCTTTCTCCTGGGGCTCCGGCAGCTTGTGAGATGTACAGCCCCGAATAAAAGAACCTAGCAGACATGGCGCGGGAACAAGAGATAAGGGCTGTGGACTGGAAGCAAGGCCACGGGGCAGCCTCTAAGACCCTATTCCTGGTGGTGAGAGCTGCGGCCCATCGGAGGGAGCTCACGGCTTCCGGGCGAGGGGCGGCCCCTTCAGGATCTGTGAGCTTGGCTGCATCCGGCCAAGCTTGTGTTTCTCCGAAGGACCCTGATGGCCTCTATGGTGTAATTGCCCAGG
Organism: Lipotes vexillifer; assembly: GCF_000442215.2. Classification (NCBI taxonomy): domain Eukaryota; kingdom Metazoa; phylum Chordata; class Mammalia; order Artiodactyla; family Lipotidae; genus Lipotes; species Lipotes vexillifer. Next base: position 284,950 of record NW_006772915.1, on the reverse strand, counting down.
GAGGGGACTGGATCTTGAGCAGAGAAAGTCCTGCAGGTTCTGGAGCAAGGAGAGCCCCCCGACCCGGGATGCCCACGTGGATGGAGTCCACGTGCATCGGCCTGGCTGAGAAATCCCAGCGGTCGATGTGGCATCATCTAGTTACTCCGGTTTACTGGAAACCAAGAACTTAGGAGAAGTTGAATCCTCTTCTAGAATTTCTATCCTGAAGCCACCAGTTAGGTTTCTGTTTTGAAACCAATTAGCACAGGAGTTTGATAATGGCCTTCAGGTAACGTGTTTGAAAATCTGGTCTGATGAAACCATCATCATTATTTTAAAGTTCTGTGATGTATCTGATTGGCTACGGTGCTAGATGAGTTTCAATATGATTTGTCAAGGTCGATGATGTAGCCATCAGTGTTACCCATAACCTCATGAAACCTGCGGATTCATTTAGGAAGTAAAGTGACAGCTGTTGCACCTGGTGTTTTTGAATTAAGAGCAGCACACAGAAAGAAAAAAAAAAAAAAAAAAAAAAAAAAAAGAAAAAAAAAGAAAAAAAAAGAGCAGCACACAGGAAGGCAGTGGAGGGTAGTGGTTAAGAACACAGACTCTGAGGCCTGCTGCCTGAGTGTGGGTCTCCACTTTGCCTCTGAGCGTGGCCTCAAGCAGGCTCCTTAATCTTTCTGTCTTTCATTTTCCTCATCTGTAAAATGGGGCTAAAAATAGTATCTTACTCCTAGGGTTAATGTGAAGATTGAATTAGTTAGTAGATGTGAAACATACAGAGCAGTGCATGGCATGTACTATGGACTCAGATGTTAGCTATTATTATTATCTCATTTTATTTCAGTTCTTAAAAACATATACTTCTTTTGTGTAGATTTTGCAATATGTTTTTGGAGGAAAATTTAATTCTTCCTTTTTCTGTCCTGACAGTGCACCCAGGAAGTGGGATAGTTTATGTTTTGGGACAGATGATTCTGGAAAGATGTTAGGGATGGTATACAGGAATAGATTCTTCCAGTATCGTTAATCTATATCCAGCATCAAGCCCTGTGCCCTTTACAACAGCGTGGGCTTGGTAAATGGTTGATGAATAATTTCCGTATACTCATCAAATTATTTTTGGTTGTTTCTAGGTCCAGAGCCCAGGAAAAGTTTGTTGGAAAGTAGCCAGCATGGAGATTCCACAGTGTCCTTCCCTCTAGCATTCTTGTATTCTCTGGAGCTGGCATTAAAAAAAAAAAAATCAAGATTTTGAAGCTGCAGTGGATTTTCTGTGTCCTTCAAGATTCTCTTCACATCCTCTCTGGTGGAGGCCCACCTGCTTTGCTATCAACACTGAAAAACATGGCGGCATCTATGCCAACCCGAGGCCTGTGCCTTCCTAGCCAGCCGTGAGGTTTCAGTTGAGAGACACTTGATATGTTCTCAAAGGAGAATAAGAAACAATGTCACAGCCATCTCACTATTTCTTCAGTTGATGGGATAGTGTCTGGAAAATGTTTTGAAAATCTGAAAAGTGGCAAATTAGCCTCCATGATTCACAGAACTTGATGTCATACATTCTAAAATTTAAAATCTCAATGAACAAAGCAATCCCGAGTGTTGGATTTCTGTGTTGCATTGATACATCCTAAATGTTTTGCTGTGATCCTAGGGGGGTGGTTATCATAAAAAGCAAGGAGCCTTTCATTTATAGAGAGCTTTCAATATATTTGCATCTAGCAACTCCTTGACTCTTGCCCCATGAGAGAGGTAGGTGCCTGGAATGGAGCAGACGATCCTCAAGTTCCAACCCCCAGATCTTGACCTGTCTGGCTCCCTCTTTCCCCGCCCCGCCCCTGCTCCCCACAATCCTGGGCTGCCAGGTGCTCCTTTGAGTGGAGGAGGGTATCAGGGGTACAGTAAGTACAGCTCCTAAGCCTTTGAAATCGGGAGGAAGAGGATGACATTAGGGTCCTTTTCAAAAACTGGCCAAGGGCCCGGTCTGTCATGGGATCTCTCTCCCCGGGTTAATATCCAGGGGGCTCCACAGCAATGGTTGACCCATTTGCTCCGCTTCATTGTAGGAAGGATAAACTTTTCTTTTCCGGTGCCCCAAATGGTGTGTGGGGTGGGGTGGGAGCGGGGAAGTGACAGTGGTTGAAGCCACTCCTACCCCTTGGGTCCCCAGTGTTGCCTCGGACAGAGGGCAAAAGAAGGGGCTAGAAACGCATAGGGGTTTGTGCTTTGTCCTTGTTTTGTTCATTGCGGGGCGGGAGGGGTGGGGGGGGGAGTTGTGAGGGAGGGTATAAATGGCTTTGGAAAGGAAACCCTTGTTTATTTCAAAGGAGACGAGAGTGGGATGGGAAAAGTAGTCCATCCCAATGACAGTCAACGCTGTGTCTCTGGGAGTGATAACAGCTGTTGTATCTGAGTCCTTGTTATCCGCCGGGTACTGGCGAGGGTCAGCTGGACAACTGGGTATGGAATCACAAACCCCAGTGTACATGGAATACTTTCTATAACTCAATTTCTATCCAGGGTTCCCATATGTTCATCTACTAGCAGAAATGTAATCAATTCAAGATAATTCAGCCCACCTGGGTTTTCTTAGCATGCTTGGAAATTGGCAACTTTTGGAACCCATCTCCCTTTCCACACAGATTTGCATCTAAGATCTGAGGGGCCATAATGGACACTGTGGGTGGGGGTGAGTGGCAGTCTTGGGAGCCCAACCCTGATGATTTGGGGGGCCTGTTAAGCCTTGTCCCAGCCACTTCTGTCTGTGGCCCTCTCAGCTACACTCTCCTGAGCCGCCACGAGGCTGCAGCCCTGGGACAGTTTTGTGGTCGGCTGCCCTCCCTTACATAGGCCTGTGGGCAAGTCCTCGGGCCTTGCTGCTTGCCTGGACCCCTTTGGGCCACTGTGGGCCTCAGGGGTGCTCTGCAAGGTTGAGCTGTCCTGCTCTCTCCCCAGCTTGGGTGCTGGGCTTGACCTGGGAACACCTTCCTCTCTCCAAGGTGTAGATGCAGTAGGGTTACTTCCAGCAAACTTACTTTTATGCCAGGACTTGGCTTTCCCACCTTCCCCAAGGACACTGTTTGGTTTCTCTTTGCATCTCACCTCTTACAACTGGGCCCTGAGGGCAGGGAGTGGACACCACCTGGGTGAAGTTGAGTAGCGGTTAAGATGCACAGACAAATGTTTTCAAGTCTAGTGTGTCAGTTGCACATTCTCACTGCTGCAACTATTCTGAAGTGTTGGCTGCATCCTCATTCCGGGACGAGCAAGTCAGAAGCACATACACAGGGAGGTTGTTTATCCCCTACCATGAGGTGGTAAATGGCCGAGGGAGTGCTTAGAGCTCTTCTAGGGGCAATATTGCGGCGCCTTAAGCTTTTCTTCTTTCTCCAGGGTTCCTTTAAATTTAACGATTAAATTTAAAAAACAAAACAGTTCTCCAGACTTCCCTAGGAGTGTTCTTAACATGTCTGAAAGGATCCAGGAGTCCCAGGAGTTCTCAGTCTGCAGGCACCCTCTGATTAGACCCAACTTTCCTGAAGCAGTGGTGTTCAAATTAATAAAGGATTTCTTACCTTGTTCTGTTGTGTTGTGACTTAGTTACTAATTTCCATAATTTTATTTCCTGTTCTTCAAATGCATTGTTGGTTATATTACTAGTTTAATTTATACTATATCGTTTATTTTAATATTTTAAAATATTTTGATTTTAATATTTATAAATAAAATTAATAATTTAAATATTACAGTATGTAATTTAATATATATTATTAGTTTCATAGATTTCTGTGGGCTGAACTTGGAAACTTACCACAGCCAATTGCATTAATTTTTTAAAAAAAATTTATTTTATATTGGAGTATAGTTGATTAACAATGTTGTGTCAGTTTCAGGTGTACAGCAAAGTGATTCAGTTATGCATATACATGTATCTATTCTTTTTCAAGTTCTTTTCTCATTTAGGTTATTACAGAATATTGAGCAAAATTCCCTGTGCTATACAGGCATTATTTCTTCAGGAAAATGTGTTTTGAGCTGCTCATCCAATGTCTAGACATCTTTTGAGAACACATACTGGGTTTTGGTGGGAAACTTCTTATGTTCCAATATTGAGTTTCTGAAAATGCTCTCTCTGGCACATAATTTGAGAAAAAGGTGTTTTTAAAATTATTATTATTATTTTAGCCTAAGAGTTTTAGCTCCTGAAATCGTGTGTACTACTGAAAAACGCAGACATGAAGTTTATATCACAGGCTGGATTATTAAGAAAAACAGACTAAAAGAAATGGACATCTTTTCCTATTCTCATCCCAGGAAAGAGAGGCCAGTGGCATTGTGTGTGTGCGTGTGTGTGCTTTAAAATTAATATGTTTTTCCTTTTCCTAAGATTTCTCTTTACTAGTGATTATTTGCATGTGTATTACATGAAGACCAAAGGGATTGAATAAATCTGAGCCACTTGGTGGCAGGTAGAATTAATCCACTTTCAGCCAGCAGACAGGTCAAGCTGCAGGACATTGTGTATCTAAGGTGCCTTGAGGGAATTATGGCTGACAGCTGAGGGGTCTGGGATGGTAAGAAAGGCTTGAAGAAGGCTTGATGGAAGTGGTACAACCCAAAGACAGTTTGCATTTTACTCCAAGACTGGGAAAGGAACGTGGGGTTACATGGCCAGACCAGTGCTCCACTGGTTGGGCACAAGTGTTTGGCCACCTATCTGGAAATTTCAGGCTAGTGTGGCATTTCATGGACTTCTCCAAAATTCCAGGGGCACTGAGTGTACTTGATCCCAGCCCAGGATTTGACCTCCCACCACTTTTTTTTTTTAAAACTCCAGCCAGGGGTTTCATAGAAATACAAAGTGCAGAGAAAATTTTTGCACCAATCCAAACCAGAATGCCAAGTGATCAAGGAAAAGGACAGAATTTTTGACGCTTCAACTCAGCCAGCCCCAACCAAAAACCAACACAGATGGTGAATCAAGAAAATGAGAAAAAAGATTCATGTGAAGCCATAGGAAGAGAGTTGGGGAGGGTGTGTCTGTGTCACACAGGGAACAGCACAGGTAGACCCTGGGATCAGGGCTCAGTGTCTTTCCTTGCCATTGGAACTACTCTTAAGTGGAATTAACACCCCAGAATTGCCCTGCAGAAGCAGGCTGGGAAACGCCCTCTGTGGGTTTAGCCTGAAATTGTACCTTTGCCTGGCTTCTTCCCTGCTTGCCCTATAGTATTTTGGTTTTCTCCTGGAAGCTCTTCCTTAAGACAGTGTTTGCACACAAATCTTTGTCTTACAATCTGCTTCTGGGGAACCCAACCTTAGTCATTAGTTCTTCTTGACTCTGAGCTACAGTGGAGGGAGTGCTAGTGATTAGATTCTGCCTGCCTACTAGTCAACGTGTAGAAAAGTTTTTTTTTTTTGCGGTACGCGGGCCTCTCACTGCCGTGGCCCCTCCCGTTGCGGAGCACAGGCTCCGGACGCGCAGGCTCAGCGGCCATGGCTCACGGGCCCAGCCACTCCGTGGCATGTGGGATCTTCCCGGACCGGGGCACGAACCCGCGTCCCCTGCATCACAGGCAGACTCTCAACCCCTGCACCACCCGGGAAGCCCTGGAAGAGTTAATTGTGACAATCTTTTGAGAAAAGTCTCCCACCCAGAGACGTTAGTGGTTTGCCTCATGGGCACTGTATTTGGTGGCCAGGACCTAGAACAAAGGCAGGTCAGGTCCCTGCTCAAGCCCTGAATAAACATTGCTCCTGGTGGTCATGGACTGACGACCATCACAGGCAAAGGAACGAGTAATAGGAAATGTGAATGAAATTTGTAAATAATAAAGTGCTATTGAAGGGCTAAATCCTAGAGTAAGAGCTGACAAAAGAAGTAACAAACAGAGGTAGAAAAACTAATAGTGAAGCACTTAGCAGAGATGTCTCATTGGGGAGCAGTGGTAGCTATTCTGTCTCCAAATCAGGAAGTTGTATGACCAGCATTGTTCTGGTTACTCTTGCTGTGTAACAAACCACTCCAAAACTTAGTGGCTCAGAATAACGTCTTTTATTTTTTGCTTATAACTCTGTAGTTTGGGCAGGGCTCAGTGGGGACCACTTCACTCTGCTCCATGTGATGCTGCTCAGGTGGCTTGACTGGGGCTGGAAGAGTCACTTCCAAGATGGCTCGTTCACTGGCCAGCAAAGTTGGGGTTGGCTTTCTGTTCTTGTCCACATGAATCTCGTCAGAGAGCAGATTGTGCTTCTTCACAGCATGGCGTCCACGTTCCAAGAGCAAGTGACCCAAGGGTCAGGAAGTGGAAACTGACACCTTCTTAAGATCTGAGCCTGGAAACTGGCAGAGCATGACTTCTGTATTTTATCAAACAGTTAACAGAGCCCAGATTCAAGTGGAGGAGTCAAAGACCCCACCTATCAATGATAGGAGAATCAACAAATTTTGCAGTCATTTTTTTTTTTTTGCGGTACGCGGGCGTCTCGCTGCCGTGGCCTCTCCCGTTGCGGAGCACAGGCTCCGGACACGCAGGCTCAGCGGCCATGGCTCACGGGCCCAGCCGCTCTGCGGCATGTGGGATCTTCCCGGACCGGGGCACGAACCTGTGTCCCCTGCATCGGCAGGCGGACTCTCAACCACTGCGTCACCAGGGAAGTCCTGCAGTCATGTTTTTAAACTGCCACAAACATCTTCCATCAAGTTGAGAGAGCTGGAAATCTGAGAGTCATCTTTGCCCCTTCCATATTCCTCATCCTTATATTTAATTCACCACTAAGACCTGTTGGCTTCTTTTTTTTCTTTTTAGATTGTGGTAAAATACACATAACATTGTTTTCACCTTTTTGGCTATTGTGAGTAGTGCTGATATGAATATGTGTGTATATGTTTTTGTTTGAACATCTGATTTCAATTCTTTTGGATATATATCTAGGAGTGGAATTATTGGGCCATAAGGTAGTTCAATGTTTAACTTATAGAGGAACCCCCAAACTGTTTTCCGTATTGGCGGCACCATCTCAAATTACCGCCAACAATGTATGAAGTTTCCAATTTCTCCATAGCCTTACTAACACTTGTTATTTTCTATAGTGGGTGTAAAGTTGTAACTTGTGATTTTGGTTTGTATTGCCCTAATGATTAATGATGTTGAGCATATTTTCATGTGTCTGCTGGTTATTTGTTTATCTCCTTTGGAGAAATGTCTATTCAAGTCCTTTGGTCATTTTTTAATTGGGTTGTCTTCTTGTCGTTGACCTGTAAGACTTTGTTATATATTCTGGACACTAGACATTTCCTAGATATACGATTAAAAATATTTTCTTCCCAGTCTCTGGGTTGTCTTTTTACTCTCTTTATATTGTTCTTTGGTGCATAAAAGTTTTACATTTTGATGAATTTTAATTGCCTTTTATCTTTTGTTGCTGTTTTGGGTGTCATATTTAAGAATCCACTGTTGAGTTTAAGGTCATGAAGATTTACTACTATTTTCTTCTAAGAGCTTTATAGTTTTAGCTCTTATATTAAAAACTTTGATGCTTCTTGAGTTAATTTATATATATGATGTAAGGTAAGGGCCCAAATTCATTCATGTGGGCCCATTACATGTGGATATCAGTTGTCCCAGCACCATCTGTTAAAAAGATGATTCATTCCTCATTAATTGGTTTTGCTCATAGATCAAAACTCAATTGCCCATAGATGTATGAGTTTATTTTTGGACTCTTAGTTCTATTCCATTGATCTATCTGCCTATCCTTATACCAGCACTGCACAACTTTGATTACTCTTAGCATTGTACTGTTTTAAAATTGGGAAGTGTGTGTTCTCCAATTTTGTTCTTCTTTTTCAAGATTGCTTTGGCTCTTTGGGGTCCCTTGAAATTTCATATGCATTTTGGGATCAGCTTTTCCATTTCTGCAAAAAAGGCTACTGAGTGTTTGATAGAGATTGCATTGAATCTGTAGATTGCCATGTTAATAATACTAAGTCTTTCAACCATGAAGACAGGATGTCTTTCCATTTATTTAGGTCTTTAATTTCTTTGAGCAATGTTTTGTAGGATTCATTCTTGTACCTCCCTGGTTAAATTTATTCCTAAGTATTCTATCCTTTTAGATGGTATTATAATTGGAATTGTTTTCTTAATTTCCTTTTCAGATTGTTCATTGCTAGCATATAGAAATACAACAGATTTTTGTGTTGATCTTGTATCTTGTAACTTTGCTGAATTCATTTATTAGCTCCAATGTTTTTTTGTGTGGATTCTTTAAGATTTTCTCTTTATAAGAGAAAATCATGTCATCTGCAAATAGAAAGAGTTTTATTTCTTTCTTTCCAATTTCGGTGCCTTTTATTTCTTTTTTTCTTGCATTATTGGCCTGCCTAGAACTTAAATACAATGTTAAATAGAAGTGGCAAAAGTTGGCATCCTTATCTTGCTCCTGACTTAGAGGAAAACTTTGTCTTTCACCATTGAGTTTGTTAGCTGTGGGGTTTTTTTTTTTGTTTTTGTTTTTTAAATAAATACCTTTTATCCTGTTGAGGCAGTTTTCTTTATTCTTAGTTTATTGAGTGTTTTTATCATAAAAGGATGTTGAATTTTGTCAATTTTCTTTCTGTATCAATTGAGATGATCATGTAGTGTTTTCCTCCTGTATATTAATGTGGTCATTGTATTGATTGATTTCTATCTGTTGAACTACCCTTGCATTCCTGGGATAAATTCCACTTAGTCATGGTGGATAACCATTTCAGTGTGCTGCTGCATTTGGTTTGATAATGTTTTGTTGAGGAGTTTTGCATCTGTATTCATAAGGGTTGTGATCTGTAGTTTTCTTTTCTTTTGATGGCTTTGATGCCTTTTTCTGGCTTTGATATATAGGTTATGCTGGCTTCATAGAATAAGTTAGGAAGTACTCTTTCCTCTGAAATTTTTGAGAAGATTTTGAGAAGGATTGGTGGTAATTCTTCTTTAAATGATTGGTTGAGTTCACCAGTGAAGCCATTTAGTCCTGGAGTTTTGTTGTTATTGGGGCACTTTGGATTACTGATTAAATCTCTTTACTGGTTATAGGTTCATCTGATTCTCTATTTCTTCTTAGTCAGTTTTGGTATTTTGTGCATTTCTAGGAATTTTTCCATTTTATCTAAGTTATCTAATTTATTGGCAAACTGCTTTTCATAATATTCTCTTACAATTCTTCAAATTTCTATAAAATCTGTAGTAATGTGCCCACTTTCATTTCAGATTTTAGTAATTTGTCTTCTCTCTTCTTTTTCCCCCCTGGTCAGTCTAGCTATAGGCTAGTCAATGTTGTTGATTTTTTCAAATAATCAACTTTTGGTTTTGTTGATTTTCTCTATTGTTTTTCTAGTCTCTATTTCATTGATCTCCACCCTAATTTTTATTATTTCCTCCTTCTGCAAGTTTTGAATTTAGGTATTCTTCTTTTTTTTAGTTCCTGAAGATGTAAAGTTAGGTTATTGATTTGAGATCTTATTTAAATTTTTTTTTTTCTTTTGGGCCGTGCCTCACAGCTTGTGGGATCTTAGTTCCCTGACCAGGGATCAAGCCAAACCCAGGCCCTCAGCAGTGAAAGCACAGAGTCTTAACCACTGGACCTCCAGGAAATTCCCAAGTTCTTATTTTTTATTTTTTTAAACATTTATTTATTTATGACTGCATTGGGTCTTCATTGCTGCACGTGGGCTTTCTCTTGTTGAGGTGAGCAGGGGCTACTCTTCATTGCGATGCACAGGCTTCTCATTGAGATGGCTTCTCTTGTTGTGGAGTATGGGTTCTAGGGTGTACTGGCTTCAGTAGTTGTGGCACACAGGCTCAGTAGTTGTGGCTTGCAGGCTCTAGAGCACAGGCTCAGTAGTTGTGGTGTATGGGCTTAGTTGCTCCATGGCAGGTGGGATCTTCCCGGACCAGGGACTGAACCCATGTCCCCCGCATTGGCAGGCGGATTCCCACCCACTCTGCCACCAGGAAAGTCCCCTGAGATCTTATTTTTTAAAAGGCGAAAAATAATGCAATCTGAAGAGAAATCAGAATACTGAGATCTTATTTTTTAATGAAGACATTTAAAGCTATAAATTTCCCTCTGAAAGCTACTTTCACTGAATTCTGTAGGTTTTGTTATCTTATGTTTTCATATTCATTTTTCACATTCAAAAATTTTGCTAAATCTCTTTGTGATTTCTTCTTTGACTCATTGATTGTTTGAGAGAGTGTTTTTTAATTTCTCAATTTTTGTGAATTTTCCAGCTTTCCTTCTGAATTGACTTATCTTCTAGTTTGCTGATTATTTCCCTGCTCAAATCTATAGTTGAACTCATCAAGTAAATTTTTCATTTAAATCATTGTAATTTTCAACATTAGAATTTCTGTTTGGTTCTTTTTTTGTAATTTCTATCGCTTTATTGATAGCCTATTTGTTTAGATTGTTCTCCTGGTTTCTTTTCTTTCCTTGTGCATGGTTTCCTTTAGTTCTTTGAGCATATTTAAGACGGTTTATTTTAGTTAAAGTCTTTGTCCAGTAAATCCAATGTTTGACCTTCTCCAGCAATGATTTCTTTTTTTTTTTTAACATCTTTTGATTTCTTTCTATTTCTTTTCTTTTTTTTTTGTGAATGGGTCATATTCTCTTATTTCTTTATGTCTCTTATTTTTTTTGAAAACTGGACTCTTTGCATATCATAATGTGGTACTGGAAATCAGATTCTTCAACTCCAGGATTTCTTGTTGCTGCTTAGTATGGGATGTTGTTGTTTTGTTTAGTGACTTTTCTAAACTATTTTTGTAAAGACCATATGCTTTGTCATGTTTGACCACTGAAGTCTCGTCTTGCTTGTTTAGTGGCCAGCTAATCATTTAACAGAGATTTCCTTAAAGGCCTGGAGTCAAAAAGGAGAAGAAAGAAAAGAAAACACTCTTGGTCTTTGCTGATTGGTTCTGTCACTGATTGGGCCACTTCTTCAATGCTTAGCCAGGTCCTTTACAACTCTGACTTAGCTATCATTTCCTTCTTGTGTGGATCTTAAAGTCAGTCAGAGGTGAAAACTTAGGGTCTTAGATCTTTTCCGGGAATGGGACACACACGTGTCCCTCCTGATTCCCTGGAATATGCAGTAGGCCCCCAAAGCCTTTATGCCCCCATGCATCTCCCCTCTGAACTTCCCCTACCCAGGCTCCTCAGTCCATACATTGTTTGCCCTGCCTGCTATTCCCTGCTCCAGGCAGCTGCAGATAGAAACATTCGCCTCTAAATTCCTCTGACAAACACCACCTGGGAACCTGCCCTAGCCTTGGGAAAGTTCGAAGACTAATCTCCCAGGGATCCACCAAACAGGTCAAATCACACAACAACAATTCCTAGAGAACAATATCAGCATTGTCCCCTTTGACACCAGCAAGCCACACCAGCAATCTGGGCCACCATCATCATTATTGCTGATGTGGTGGGTGGGTGGGGGGTGGTGGGTTGGGGTGGATAGTAAGTAGGTAAATCAAAATGTCAGTGTTTTTTGTTTTTGTTTTTGTTTTTTAATGAAAATTGAGTAGCGTCTTTCTTTACTTAACCTTCCCATGGTTACTGTAAATTTTTGGTTCAATTCCAGAGTTGTGTAAAAGTTGATTCTGAAGTTTTTGCCAGCTTTTAAAAAAAATTATTTATTTTTAAATTGGAGTATAGTTGCTTTACAATGCTGTGTCTGTTTCTGCTGTGCAGCAAAGAGAATCATTCATACATACACATATATCCCCTCTTTTCTGGATTTCCTTCTAGTTAGGTCACCACAGAGCACTGAGTAGAGTTCCCTGTGCTATACAGTAGGTTTTCACTTGTTATTTCTTTTATATATAGTAGTGTATATATATCGAGCCCAATCTCCCAATTCATCCCACCCCCTCTTCTCCCCTTGGTATCCATACATCTGTTCTCTATGTCTGTGTCTCTTTCTGCTTTTCAAATAAGATCATCTATACCGTTTTTCTAGATTCCACATATATGCATTAATACATGATATTTGTTTTTCTCTTTCTGACTTACTTCACTCTGTGTGACAGTCTCTGGGTCCATCCACATCTCTGAAAATGACACAATATCATTCCTTTCTATGGCTGAGTAATATTCTATTGTATATATGTACCACATCTTCTTTATCCATTCCTCTGTTGATGGACATTTAGGTTGCTTCCATGTCCTGGCTATTGTAAATAGTGCTGCAGTGAACACTGGGGTGCATGTATCTTTTTGAATTATGGTTTTCTCTGGGTATATGCTCAGAAGTAGGATTGCTAGGTCATATGGTAATTCTATTTTTAGCTTTTTAAGGAACCTACATACTGTTCTCCATAGTGGATGTATCAATTTATATTCCCACCAACAGTGTAAGAGGGTTGCCTTTTCTCCACACCCTCTCCAACATTTATTGTTTGTAGATTTTCTGATCATGCCCATTCTAACTGGTGTGAGGTGATACCTTATTGTAGTTTTGATTTGCATTTTTCTGATAATTAGTGATGTTGAGCATCGTATCATGTGCCTACTGACCATCTGTATGTCTTCTTTGGAGAAATGTCTATTTTGGTCTTTTGCTCATTTTTTGATTGGGTTTTTTTTTTGATATTAAGCTGCATGAGCTGTTTTTATATTTTGGAGATTAATTCTTTCTCAGTTGCTTTATTTGAAAATATTTTCTCCCATTCTGAAGGTTGCCTTTGCATCTTGTTTATGGTTTCCTTTGCTGTGCAAAAGCTTTGAAGTTTCATTAGGTCCCATTTGTTCATTTTTGTTTTTCTTTCCATTTCTCTAGGAGGTGGGTCAAAAAGGATCTTGCTGTGATTTATGTCAGAGAGTGTTCTGCCTATGTTTTCCTCTAAAAGTTTTATAGTGTCTGATCTTACATATAGGTCTTTAATCCATTTTGAGTTTATTTTTGTATATGATGTTAGGGAGTGTTCTAACTTCATTCTTTTACATGTAGCTGTCCAGTTTTCTCAGCACCACTTATTGAAGAGACTGTCTTTTTGCCATTGTATTGGGTTGGCCAAAAAGTTCATTTGGGTTTTTCATAAGATGTTAAGGAAAAATCTGGATGAAATTTTTGGCCAACCTAATATATTCTTGCCTCTTTTGCCATAGATTAGATGACCATAGGTGTGTGGGTTTATCTCTGGGCTTTCTATCTTGTACCATTGATCTATATTTCTGTTTTTGTGCCAGTACCATACTATCTTGATTACTGTATCTTTGTAGTATTGTCTGAAGTCCAGGAGCCTGATTCCTCCAGCTCCATTTTTCTTTCTCAAGATTGCTTTGGCAATTCAGGGTCTTTTGTGTTTCCATACAAATTGTAAAATTTTTCATTCTAATTCTGTGAAAAATGTCATTGGTAATTTAATAGGGATTGTATTGAATCTGTAGATTGCTCTGGGTAGTATAGTCATTTTCACAATATTGATTCTTTCAATCCAAGAACATGGTATATCTCTCTATCTGTTTGTGTTATCTTTGATCTCTTTCATCAGTGCCTCATAGCTTTCTGAGTACAAGTCTTTTGCCTGCTTAGGTAGGTTTATTCCTAGGTATTTTATTCTTTTTGTTGCAATGGTAAATGGTATTGTTTCGTTAATTTCTCTTTCTGATCTTCCATTGTTAGTGTATAGGAATGCAAGAGGTTTCTGTGCATTAAGTTTGTATCCTGCAACTTCACTAAATTCATTGATTAACTCTAGTAGTTTTCTGGTGGCATATTTAGGATTTTCTATGTATAGTATCATGTAATCTGCAAACACTGACAGTTTTGCTTCTTCTTTTCCAATTTGGATTCCTTTTATGTCTTTTTCTTTTCTGATTGCTGTGGCTAGGACTTCCAATACTCTGTTGAATAACAGTGGTGAGAGTGGACAACCCTGTCTTTTTCCTGATGTTAGAGGAGATGCTTTCAGGTTTTTACCATTGAGAAAGATGTTTGTGGTGTTCGTCATATGTGACCTTTATTATGTTGAGGTAGGTTCCCTCTATGCCCAGTTTCTGGAGAGTTTTTTTAATCATAAATGCTACTGAATTTTGTCAAAAGCTTTTTCTACATCTATTGAGAAGATCACATGGTTTTTATTCTTCAGTTTGTTAATACAGAATGGATTCTCCCCTAGGTCCTCCAGAGGGAGCGTGGCCCTGCTGACACCTTGATTTTGGACCTCAGGCCTCCAGAATTGTGAGAGAATAAATTTCTTTTGTTTTAAGCAGCCCACTTTGTGGTAATTTTTATAGCTGCCACAGGAAACTAATATATCTGGCATACAATTAATGGGTAGCAAATGTTTATTGTTGGAATAAACAAATAAAAACAGGAAGTGTTTTGCAGGCAGATCTTACAGATATTCCAGATTTCGTTCCAGACCACAGCAATAAAGAAAATATTACAATAAAGTGAGTCACATGAAGTTTTTGCTTTCCCAGTGGATAGAAAAATTATGTTTACACTCTACTGTAGTCTATTAAGTGTGTAATAGCATTATGTCGAAAAAAATGTGCATACCTTAATTTAAAAATACCTTATTGTTAAACAATGCTAAACATCATCTGAGCCTACAATGAGTCGTGGAAGTAACATCAAAGGTCACCGATCATGATAAATATAAGAATAACGAAAAAGTTTAAACTATTGCGAGAATTACCAAAATGTGCCACAGAGACACCAAGTGAGCAAATGCTGTTGGAGAAACAGCTCCAATAGACTTGCTTGACACAGGGCTTCCAAAAACCTTTAATTAAAAAAAAAATACAATATCTGCAAAGTGCAGTAAAGTGAAATGCGATAAACAAGGTATGTCTGTAATCATTTTAGAGTCACACCAAATGTTTATTGGGGCTAAAATAAATGTTTCAGGATTTTGAGCCAGATCTGGGCTCAGCAAGAGAAGGTGTTATCATTATTCAGGGATTGTGCTTGTCTAGTCAGGCTAGGTTAATAACAAGTTAACTCCCAAGCAGCAGGGGTCTAATAGAAGTCTACTCCCTGCCCATGTTCCTTGTCAGCATGGGTCCATGTGATTGGGGGTGGGGTGACACTGCTCCATAGAGTCACGTGGGGACACAGGTTAACCATCTTGTGCACCATCTAGACCACATGGCTTCTTGAATCAGCACAGAAAGGGAAGAAAGCACAGCGGGATTTCACACTGATTCTTCTAGGCTTCAATCTGGTCGTGGCCTGCATCAATCCCAGTCACAGCCCCCTGGTTATTGCTGGTCACCTGACTGCACCTAACAGGGGGCCAAGGTGTTTAGGGTAGCATGCAGGAATTGGATGAATAATTGGTGTCTCTGCCATGACGATGTTTGACAAGAAAGTGGTATTTTATTCTTTTATTCAACAGCTATTTATTAAGCTCCTGTGATGTGCCTAGGCATTGCACTAGTATCTGAACTAGTGCTGGACATATGTCATCTACTACCATGAAGTTTCAGAGATAAAAACCATGATTCTGAACCTCAGTTTCTCCATTTAAGTAACTATTTATCTCCGAGCAACTTTCTTAAAATCTCTGAACCCTAGTAATCTTGTCTAAACACCCAGAGAGGGAATCTCTTCCAAGCAGCACTAAAATTTTCTTATGTGAAGGCTTTCCTCCCCAGTGTTGACGCCAGTGTGCTTTTGGTGGGATTACACCCCACGCTCAGCTCCAGGGTTTGATTGATCTCAGGCAATCCTTGGAAGGCATTGCTGTGGCCAGAGTGATTGGTTCAGGATGAGTGTGTGATCTGAAGGATGCCCAGGAATTGTCTTTATTTTATTATTACTTTATTTTATTTTTTATGATTTCTACCTTCACAGTGCTTAAGCAATATTTGGGTAGTATATATATCTAACTTTATTTATGTATTTATTTTAAAGTCTTTATTGAATTTTGTTACGATATTGCTTGTTTTCTCTCTTGGTTTTTTGGCTGCGAGGCGTGTGGGATCTTAGCTCCCTGACCAGGGATCAAACCTGTACTCCCTGCAATGGAAGGTGAAGTCTTAACCACTGAACCACCAGGGAAGTCCCCAGGAATTGTCTTTAACAGTTGGAGAAAGGTGATCTCCTTGTGGGAGTGAGTGAGGAAGCCCATAGCCCTGTTTGCTATTGTCAGCCATCCTGTGAGCCTGAGGCCAGCCAGCCTTAAGTTGAAACTACATGGTGGATGATAGAATCTGGGTTCTCATCTCCTACACTGTTGGTGGAAATGTAAGTTGGTACAGCCACTATGGAAAACAGTATGGAAGTTCCTCAGAAAAATAAAATAGAATTACCATATGATCCAGCAATCCCACTCCTGGCCATATATCCAGACAAAACTCTAATTTGAAAAGATACATGTGCCCCTATGTTCATAGCAGCACTATTCACAATAGCCAAGACATGGAAACAACCTAAATGTCTACTGACAGATGGATGGATAAAGAAGATGTGGAATATATATACAATGGAATACTACTCAGCCATAGAAAGAATGAAATAATGCCATTTGCAACAACATGGATGCACCTAGAGATTATCATACTAAGTGAAGTAAGTCAGAAAGAGAAAGACAAATACCATATGATATCACCTATATGTGGAATCTAAAATATGACACAAACAAACGTATCTATGAGACAGAAACAGAATCGTGGACATAGAGAACAGCCTTGTGGTTACCAAGAGGGAGGGAAGCCAGGGGAGGGACGGATGGGGAGTTTGGGATTAGCAGATGAAAACTATTACATTTGGGATTAGCAGATGCAAAGTATTTACATTTAGAGGCAAACAAGGTCCTACTGTACAGCACAGGGAACTATATTCAATATCCTGTGACAAGCCATAATGGAAAGTAATATAATAAAGAATGTATATACATGTATAACTGAGTCACTTTGCTGTACAGCAGAAATTAACACAACATTGTCAATCATCTTTACTTCAATAAACAAAAATTTTAAAAAAGAAACTGGGTTCTCGAGACATCCCTGAGCCACAGACCCTTGCTGAAGTCTATACCACCTCTGCACCTTTCAATAACATGAGCCAATAAGGTTTCCTGAATGTTTGAGCCAGGCTATGTTGAGGTTTCTCTTTATTGTGGCTGAAGCACCCTAACAAATCCACTCCTTCAAATACTGTTATGGGGTCATTTGAGATCTTCCTGGTTCCTGGTATGATGAGTGATTTTGGACTCAAACCTGGACATTTGGGGTATTATGGTGCAAGACTCTAGATCTTATTTAAGTCTTGGGTTTTAGCAGCTACCTCTGACTCTGGTGGGTGAGGGGAGGGTGCCCCCTTGTTACTGCCTCTGCTGACACTTCCCTGGTGGGGAGGGGAGTTGGGGAGTGTCTCCTTACTGCTGCCCATGTGATCTCCACTTACACCCTGGGGAGGTGCCCTTGTCACCACTGAGGTGCAATGAGTCCTGGATCTCCACTAGGCCTTCTCTGACACCACCTCTGTCGGTTTGCTGGGCTGCTACAACAAAGTACCATAGGCTGGGTGGCTTAAATATCAGAAATTTATTTTCTTGCAGTCCTGGAGGCTATAAGTCTGAGATCAAGGTGTCAGCAGGGTTAGCTTGTTCTGAGGCCTCGCTCCTCGGCTTGTAGGCGGCCACCTTCTCTTCCCTGTGTCTCTCACAGTCTTCCCTCTGTGTGTGTCTATGTCCTAATCTCCACTAGTTCTATTGGATTGGAGCCCACACCAGTGACCTCGTTTCACTGGTCCTAATCTCCACCAGTCCTATTGGACTGGAGCCCACACCAGTGACCTCGTTTTACCTTAATCGCCTCTTTAAATGCACTGTCTCCAAATGCACCAACATTCTGAGGTCCTGGGGATTAGGACTTCTACATAGGAACTTTGCAGCATGGCAGGGGAAACCCAATTCAGCCTACAAAAACCACCCCAGCAGGGAGGAGAAATTCCAGGCTCCCCCTGTGTTTTCCACTGACACAAGGGGGGAGACCAGAGGCTTCTCACCCCACCTGGAGAGGATGAAAGTCCTGGCTCCCTACGCTGGTTGAGGGGAGATGGTGGTTGGAGCATCTCACTGCAACATTTTGAGGGAGGCTGACTAAGCCCCTCATGTGGCCTTAGTGGCTGTGGGTGGGGTGGTGTTTGGTTGGGCTTGATGGGTTATTGCCTAAAAGTTCTCTGTCTTGCTAAGCTGCCCCTTTCTTGGTCCTCTGGCTAAAGGGTAGGCTTTTGTTCGCTTTTATTGTCTGGGTGGTTGGCATATATATATATATATATATATATATATATATATATATATATATATATATATATATGGCAGGGGAGATGAGACAGAGGATGGCTTTCTTCTTCCAAAGCTCAGTAGGGATATCCCTCTCCTGCATCTACAACTCCAGCTTTCTCTGGCTTCCGATAACCGTCACTCCCACGCCCCTCAGGGCTGCAGTTATATTGGTCCCCACTATTACTAGCCCTGGTGTGTGACACCATCCCATGTGTGTTTCCCTTAAATGTACCTGCAGCTTTGAATGTGGCCCCTTTACTAAACTCTCTTCAGTTGCCCCATTCAAGTGCTCCATCAACATCTTGCCAGCACACTGACCATCGTGTGACTATATTCTGGCTGAAGAGAGGTTGGCCAAATGTCACATGGCATCTCCTGTGATGTTTTCTTAAGCCGTCTCCTCTCTTCTTTGCCTCTTCTTTATTCTCCTGCCTTGGAGGTGATGCTGCCATCCATCTTGGATGCTGAGGGCAAGGGTCACGCTTAGGAAGGGAATGTTGTGGGCTGGAAGGAGCCTGCCTCCCAAGGACCTCTTGGAGAAGAAGTGATGTCAGCTGTGTGATTTTGGGTGAATTGCTTCATGTTTTTGAATCATAGTATCCTTATCTGTGAAGTGGGTCTCAGTACTAGTTGCCCCACAGTCTTACTATAAAGATAAAATGAGATGATTTATGTATAAGGGCCGACATAGAAAATTCAAGCAAACAAAAGGGGTTCCATAAATATTGTGAATTTGCCTTAAATGAAAACTCCAAACCTTCATACTCCTTCAGGGAAGATGTACAGCCTATGTTTACTTTCACCAAGGGAATAATAACACCTTAGATTTGCAGTTTGCCAAGCACCTTGACATTCATTATCAGATTTAGTCCATGCAACACCTCTGAGAGGGATGAGGCAGCTTGGCATGACTATTCTTTTTTAATATTGGAAAAGGAAGAGTCACGGAGAAGGAAATGACCTGCAGAAAGATACTTACCTCACTAGTTAACTAAGGAGTGACAGAATCAAGTCTAGAATTTTGTCACTTGACTTTCACACGAGAGAAAAAGGCAATCGAAAGTCCTTATTGGGAAACCTTGTTATGTTTTCTGTTTAAATTATTAAAAAATGTCCTGTTGTAAAACATCAGGCCTCAGATAACAGATTATGTCAGGGGCCAGTCTGCAAATTGTTCCCGGAGGGAAATTCTCGCCTAATCACTGTGGGGGAGGAGGTGCAGTTGGAGGACTTGTTGGGACATGGAAACAATGGGTGAAGTCCGCAAACAATTTCAAAGAAATTAGGAAAAAACCCTCAGAGTCTGTCATGCTTGGTATTAAGACATCCATATGGCTGTCATCATTTTTCTTTCTAGTTGGGAACTCAAGTAGAGAACGTAGAGAAACCAGAGTGTTGTAATTTGCAACTAGAAAGGAAAGTTCCAGTCTCTCATGGACAGTATGAGCCCGGCGATGCCTGTTTTCCAGACCACAGGGAGAAGCAGGCACCTGAGCTAGGCTGCCCGACAAGTAGCCCAAAGGGCTCCCTTAGAGCTGTACACTTTTAGAGGGATGCTTACCAGTCAATTTTGGGTGGAAGACTCTGATTATACTGTGACAACTAGCTGTTGACCTTATAGGGTGAGGGTTCTAATTTTTAAAAAAATTTTTGGCCATGCCATGCGGCATGTGGGATCTTAGTTCCCCGACCAGGGATTGAACCCGAGTCCCCTGCATTGGAAGTATGGAGTCTTAACCACTGGACTGCCAGAGAATTCCTAAGGCGAGGGTTTTAGATAACACTTGGCTAGCTGTCCCCAGGGTAGCCTTTTCTTACTAAAATATCCATAAAGCTATGGAAAAAGATGAAAACTTTTTGTGATGGAGGAGGCTGAGATGCTGAGAACCCAATGACTGAGTTAGGAGAGCTCCTTGCTAGTTATCAGGCTGGTGGGACTGACTGGAGAGCCAGTCCCCAGTCTCCAGCAGGTGTGTGCTCCCAGTCACATGACTGGGCAGATGGAGCCTCTGTTCAGGGCACTGATCTGGCTGGGGCTGCAGCCAGGCCCAGCCACCAGTTATATTTCTCTGTTCCACCCTCTCTCCTACCCTCCTTGGTGACTGGTGCATACCATCTCCACACCCCTCAGATTTCTGATTCAGACTCCTCTTTATTTACTCAGAACACATTTACCACTACTCCAAGCATGAACTTGCTTTCTATGTCACAAAGGGAAAAAGAAGTTACGAGATGATCAATCCTTCACCTTCACGTATCAAAGCTACAAACCCATCTTCTTCTACTCCTGTCTGTTGTAAGGGTTGTTCCGCCTCCTATGTAAGCTGAAAAGTTCTTAATGTTGATATAGATGAATTAATCTTTTATTTATTTATTATTTTTATTTTGGGGGGGTACGCGTGCCTCTCAGTGTTGTGGCCTCTCCCATTGCAGAGCACAGGCTCTGGACGCGCAGGCTCAGCGGCCATGGCTCACGGGCCCAGACGCTCCGCAGCATATGGGATCCTCCCGGGCCAGGGCACGAACCCGTGTCCCCTGCATGGGCAGGCAGACTCTCAACCACTGCGCCACCAGGGAAGCCCAATCTTTTATTTTATAGAGTGTTTTCTGCCTTCTTTTAAAAAAAACCTTCCTTATCAATACATATTCTTCTAAAATTTCTTCTAATAATCCTAAAATTTATTTTTTCACATTTAAATCCTTGATTCATCTTGAGTTGATTTTTACATATGTTGTGAGATAGGATTCCAATTTCATGTTTTGCTCTATGAAGTCTAGTTTTCTATCCAGTTCTTTTAACTGAATGGTCCCTGTCATCACTGGCCAGCTGTGCCATTGGTCTCTGTCATGCACCAAAGTTACACGTAAGAACGGTCAGATTCTTGGGAATTCCCTGGCAGTCAGTGGTTAGGAATCGGCGATTTTACCACTGTGGGCCGGGTTCAATCCCTGGTCAGGGAACTAAGATCCCACAAGCCACGTGGCATGGCAAAAAAAAAAGAAAAAGAAAACAAAAGAAGGGTCAGATTCTCAAAGGAGGCAAGAATACACAATGATAGAGAAAAGATAGCCTCTTCAATAAGTGGTTCTGGGAAAACTGGACCTGTAAGAGAATGAAATTAGAACATATAAAAGAAAGAAATTAGAACATTCTCTAACAACACCATGTACAAAAATGAGTTGATTGAAAAATTGCTGAAAAATAAACTCAAAGTGGATTAAAGACCTAAATGTAAGACCAGAACTATAAAACACCTAGAGGAAAACACAGGCATAGCACACTTTGACATAAATCGCAGCAATAACTTTTTGGATCCAACTCCTAAAGTAACGGAAATAATAGCACAAATAAACAAATGGGACTTAATAAACCTTAAAAGCTTTTTCACAGCAAAGGAAACCATCGACAAAATGAAAAGACAGCCTACAGAATGTGAGAAAATATTTGCAAATGATTTGATGGTTAAGAGGTTAATATCCAACATATATAAACAGCTCATACAACTCAACATCGAAAAAACAAACAACCCAACTAAAAAGTGGGCAGAAGAACTGAATAGACATTTTTCCAAAGAGGAAATGCAGATGGCAACAAGGGACATGAGATGATGCTCAACATAACTAATCACCAGGGAAATGCAAGTCAAAACCACAATGAGATATCACCTTACACCTGTCATGAATGGCTATCATCAAAAACACAAGTAACAAATGCTGGTGAGGATGTAGAGAAAAGGGAACACTCGTACACTGTTGGTAGGAATGTAAATTGGTGCAGCCACTGTGGAAAACAGTATGGAGGTTTCTCAGAAAAACAAAAGTAAAACTACCATATGATCCAGCAATTCCACTCCTGGGTATATATCTAAAAAAACCAAAAACACTAGTTTCAAAAAATATATGTACCCTAATGTTCCTAGCAGCATTATTTATGATTCCCAAGATATGGAAGCAGCCAAAGTGTCCATCAACAGATGAATGGATAAAGAAGGTGTGAGTGTGAGATATGTATTTATACACACACACACACACACATACATACATACACACAATGGAATACTACTCAGCCATAAAAAGAGTGAAATTTTGCCATTTGTAGCAACACAGATGCACTTGGAGGGCATTGTGCTAAGTGAAATAAGTCAGACAGAGAAAGACAAATACTGTATGATATCACTTATATGTGGAATCTAAAAAATGCAAAAAACTAGTGCATATAACAAAAAATAAGCAGAATCCCAGATGCAGGGAACAAACTAGTGGTTACCCGTGTGGGGGAGGGGTAATATAGGAATGGGGGAGTGAGAGGTACAAACTATTGGGTGTAAGATAGGCTACAAGGATGTATCTATTGTACAACACAGGGAATATAGTGAATATTTTGTAATAACTGTAAATGGAGTGTAACCTCTAAAAATTGTATAAAAAAATAAAAAGAATCACACAAACGCAAAGAATGTTCAGATTCTGGGCTCTCCATTTAGTTTGCTGGTAATTTTTTCTATCCCTCAACCAGTTCCATATAATCGTCATTACCATAACTTTAAAATAATCCCTCCACCTTGCTTTTCTACAGAAATGCTTTTGCAATTTTTTTCTCCATTTGCCCTTCAGAATTAAGTGATCAATAAAAACTATATTTTCAAGGAAACAAAAATCTATTAGAATTTTGATTGGAATGAACGTGAATACATAAGTCAATTTATGGAGCATTGACACCTTTATAATATTAATCTTACTATTCATGAACAAAATATATTTCTCCATTAATTCACATCTTTTAAAATGTCTCAATAAATTTGCTTAATTTTCCCCATGGAGTTCTTGCATGTCTTCTGTTAGATTTAATGGGTATCCATCTTCTTTGATGTTCTTAAAAATATGGTATTTTTACAAAAAAGGTTTTCTAATGAGGTACAGAATGAAATTAACTTTTTTTTTTTTTAAAACTTTGCTTATCAGCTGGTGCCTGACTTACAGCCTCCCCTATGTGACAGAGGAATGTCACAAGCCTGCATCAGACATTAATTAATTAATTTATTTTTGCTATGTTGGGTCTTCATTTCTGTGCGAGCACTTTCTCTAGTTGTGGCAAGCAGGGGCCACTCTTCATCGTGGTGCGTGGGCCTCTCACTATCGCGGCCTCTCTTGTTGCGGAGCACAGGCTCCATACGTGCAGGCTCAGTAGTTGTGGCTCACAGGCCTAGTTGCTCCACGGCATGTGGGATCCTCCCAGACCAGGGCTCGAACCCGTGTCCCCTGCATTAGCAAGCAGATTCTCAACCACTGTGCCACCAGGGAAGCCCTGAAATTAACTTTTTAACATTAATCTCATAGCCAGTCAGCTTGCCAAGTAACCTTTTATTTCTAATAATTTATCTGTGAATTCTATTAGTTATCTATGAAAATGGTCATATCAGATGCAAATGGTTTTGGTTTTATTTTCTTCTTTCTAATTTATGCTCCTGTTTATTTTCTTGCCTCATTGCACTGACTAAGACATCTAATAAAGTATTCAATAGAAATAGTGATAGTGGGTACATGTGTCCTGTTTTTTATTTTAAAAAGAATGCTTCTAAGGTTTATCTTCTTAAGATGATGTAAATTTCTGTAGTTAAAAAAAGTTCATCAGAAACAGAGGAAAAGTAGAGAGAGAAGACGGGAGGTGAGGAGAGGAGAGGAGAGAGATTTATTTTTTAAAAAAATTGGCAGTGGGATTACAGAGTCTTGGTAAATCCAAATTTAGCTTGGCCAGCTGGGGGGCTGGAGACCCAGGGAAGAGCTGTGTTTCGAGTCCAAAAGCTGTCTGCTGTCAGACGTTTGTCTTGCTCAGAGGAGCCATATGGCTGACAAGGTTTGGTGCTCTGGCCAGGCGTCAGGACTGTGCCTCTGAGGTGGGAGACCCGAGTTCAGGACATTCGTCCACCAGAGACCTCCCAGCTTTATGTTATATCAAACAGAGAAAGCTCTCCCAGAGATCTCCATCTCAATGCTAAGACCCAGCTCCACTCAACAGCCAGCAAGCTACAGTGCTGGACACCCTATGCCAAACAACTAGCAAGATAGGAACACAAACCCACCCATTAGCAGAGGGGATGCCTAAATACATAATAAGGTCACAGACACCCTAAAACACACCACTGGACGCAGTCCTGCCCACAAGAAAGACAAGATACAGCCTCATCCACCAGACACAGGCATCAGTCCCCTCCACCAGGAAGCCTACAAAACCCACTGAACCAACCTTAGACACTGGGGGCAGACACCAAAAACAATGGGAAATACGAACCTGCAGGCTGCAAATAGGAGACTCCAAACACAGTAAGATAAGCAAAATGAGAAGACAGAGAAACACACAGCAGATGAAGGAGCAAGGTAAAAATCCACCAGACCAAACAAATGAAGAGGAAATAGGCAGTCTACCTGAAAAAGAATTCAGAGTAATGATAGTAAAGATGATCCAAAATCTTGGAAATAGAATGGAGAAAATACAAGCAACATTTAACAAGGACCTAGAAGAACTAAAGAGCAAACAAACAATGATGAACAACATAATAAATGAAATTAAAAATTCTCTAGAAGGAATCAATAGCAGAATGACAGAGGCAGAAGAACGGATAAGTGACCTGGAAGATAAAATAGTGGGAATAACTACTGCACAACAGAATAAAGAAGAAAGAATGAAAAGAATTGAAGACAGTCTCAGAGACCTCTGGGACAACATTAAACACACCAACATTCAAATTATAGGGGTCCCAGAAGAAGAAGAGAAAAAGAAAGGGACTGAGAAAATATTTGAAGAGATTACAGTTGAAAACTTCCCTAATATGGGAAGGAAATAGTCAATCAAGTCCAGGAAGCACAGAGAGTCCCATACAGGATAAATCCAAGGAGAAATACTCCAAGACACATATTAATCAAACTATCAAAAATTAAATACAAAGAAAAAATATTAAAAGCAGCAAAGGAAAAACAACAAATAGCGTACAAGGGAATCCCCATAAGGTTAATAGCTACAGCTGATTTCTCAGCAAAAACTCTGCAAGCCAGAAAAGAGTGGCAGGACATATTTAAAGTGATGAAAGGGAAAAACCTACAACCAAGATTACCCTATCCAGCAAGGATCTCATTCAGATTCGACAGAGAAATTAAAACCTTTACAGACAAGCAAAAGCTAAGACAATTCAGCACCACCAAGCCAGCTTTACAACAAATGCTAAAGGAAATTCTCTAGGCAGGAAACACAAGAGAAGGAAAAGACCTAAATAACAAACCCAAAACAAGAAAATGGTAATAGGAACATACATATTGATATTTACCTAAAACGTAAATATATTAAATGTTCCCACCAAAAGACATAGACTGGATACAAAAACAAGACCCGTATATATGCTGTCTATGAGAGACCCACTTCAGACCTAGGGATACATACAGACTGAAAGTTAGAGGATGGAAAAAGATATTATATGCAAATGGAAATCAAAAGAAAGCTGGAGAAGCAATTCTCATATCAGACAAAATAGACTTTAAAATAAGACTATTACAAGAGACAAAGAAGGACACTACAAAATGATCAAGGGATCAATCCAAGAAGAAGATATAACAATTGTAAATATTTAACCACCCAACATAGGAACATTTCAATACATAAGGCAAATGCTAACAGCCAGAAAAGGGGAAATCGACAGTAACACAATCATAGTAGAGGACTTTAACACCCCGCTTTCACCAATGGACAGATCATTCAAAATGAAAATAGATAGGGAAACACAAGCTTTAAGTGATACATTAAACAAGATGGACTTAATTGATATTATAGCACATTCCATCCAAAAACAACAGAATACACTTTCTTCTCAAGTGCTCATGGAACATTCTCTAGGATAGATCATATCTTGGGTCACAAATCAAGCCTTGGTAAATTTAGGAATATTGAAATCGTATCAAGTATCCTTTCTGACCACAATGCAATGAAACTGGATATCAATTACAGGAAGAAATCTGTAAAAAAATACAAACACATGGAGACTAAACCATACACTACTTAAAAACCAAGACATCACTGAAGAAATCAAAGAGGAAACAAAAAAATACCTACAAACAAATGACAATGAAAACACAATGACCCCAAACCTATGGGATGCAGCAAAAGCAGTTCTAAGAGGGAAGCAATAAAATCCTACCTCAAGAAACAAGAAGCATCTCAAATAAACAACCTAAACATACACCTAAAGCAATTGAAGAAAGAAGGACAAAAAAACCCCAGAGTTAGCAGAAGGAGAGAAATCATAAAGATCAGATCAGAAATAAATGAAAAAGAAATGAAGGAAACAATAGCAAAGATCAATAAAACTAAAAGCTGGTTCTTTGAGAAGATAAAATTGATAAACCATTAGCTAGACTCATCAAGAAAAAAAGGGAGAAGACTCGAATCAATAGAATTAGAAATGAAAAAGAAGTAACAGCTGACACTGCAGAAATACAAAGGATCATGAGAGATTACTACCAGCAACTATATGCCAATAAAATGGACAACCTGGAAGAAATGGACAAATTCTTAGAAAAGCACAACCTTCTGACACTGAACCAGGAATAGAAAATATAAACAGGCCCATCACAAGCACTGAAATTGAGACTGTGATTAAAAATCTTCCAACAAACAAAAGACCAGGACCAGATGGCTTCACAGGTGAATTCTATCAAACATTTAGAGAAGAGCAACACCTATCCTTCTCAAACTTTTCCAAAATATAGCAGAGGGAGGAACACTCCCAAACTCATTCTACGAGGCCACCATCACCCTGATACCAAAGGCAGACAAAGATATCACAAAGAAAGGAAACTACAGGCCAATGTCACTGATGAACATAGTTGCAAAAATCTTCAACAAAATACTAGCAAACAGAGTCCAACAGCACATTAAAAGGATCATACACCATGATCAAATGGGGTTTATTCTAGGAATGCAAGGATTCTTCAATATACGCAAATCAATCAATGTGATACACCATATTAACAAATTGAAGAATAAAAACCATATGATCATCTCAATAGATGCAGAAAAAGCTTTTGACAAAATTCAACACCCATTTATGACAAAAAGCCTCTGGAAAGTAGGCATAGAGGGAACTTACCTCAACATAATAAAGGCCATATATGACAAACCCACACCCAACATTGTTCTCAATGGTGAAAAACTGAAATCATTTCCTCTAAGATCAGGAAAAAGACAACGTTTTCCACTCTCACCACTATTATTCAACATAGTTGTGGAAGTTTTAGCCACAGCAATCAGAGAAGAAAAAGAAATAAAAGGAAACTAAATCAGAAAAGAAGAAGTAAAGCTGTCACTGTTTCCAGGTGACATGATACTATACATACAGAATCCTAAAGATGCTATCAGAAAAATACTAGAGCTAATCAATGAATTTGATAAAGTAGCAGGATGCAAAATTACTGCACAGAAATGTCTTGCATTCCTATACACTAATGATAAAAAATCTGAAAGAGAAATTGAGGAAATACTCCCATTTACCATTGCAACAAAAAGAATAAAATACCTAGGAATAAACCTAACTTGGGAGACAAAAGACCTGTATGCAGAAAACTATAAGACACTGATGAAAGAAATTAAAGATGATACCAACAGATGGAGAGATATACCATGTTCTTGGATTGGAATTATCAACATTGTGAAAATGAATATACTACCCAAAGCAATCTACAGATTCAAAGAAATCCCTATCAAACTACCAATGGCATTTTTCACAGAACTAGAACAAAAAATTTCAAAATTCATATGGAAATACAAAAGACCCTGCATAGCCAAAGCAATCTTGAGAAAGAAAAACAGAGCTGGAGGAATCAGGCTCCTGAACTTCAGACTATACTACAAAGCTACAGTAATCAAGACAGTATGGTACTGGCATAAAAACAGAAATATAGATCAGTGGAACAGGACAGAAAGCCCAGCGATAAACCCACGCAATACGGTCACCTTATTTTTGATAAAGGAGGCAAGAATACACAATGGGGAAAAGACAGCCTCTTCAATAAGTGGTGCTGGGAAAGCGGAACAGCTACATGTAAAAGAATGAAATTAGAACACTCCTTAACACCATAGCACAAAAATAAACTCAAAATGGATTAAAGACCTAAATGTAAGACCAGGCACTATAAAACTCTTAGAGGAAAACATAGGAAGAACACTCTTTGACATAAATCACAACAAGGTCTTTTTATGACCCACCTCCTACAGAAATAAAAACAAAAATATACAAATGGGACCCAATGAAACTTAAAAGCTTTTGCACAGCAAAGGAAACTATAAACAAGATGCAAAGACAGCCCTCAGAATGGGAGAAAATATTTGCAAACGAATTAACAGACAAAGGATTAATCTCCAAAATATATCAACAGCTCATGTAGCTCAATATTAAAAAAAACAAAAAGCCCAATCAAAAAATGGACAGAAGACCTATACAGACATTTCTCCAAAGAAGATATACAGATTGCCAACAAACACATGAAAGGATGCTCAACATCACTAATCATTAGCGAGCTGCAAATCAAAACTACAATGAGGTATCACCTCACGCTGGTCAGAATGGCCATCATCAAAACACCTACAAACAATAAATACTGGAGAAGGTGTGGAGAAAAGGGAACCCTCTTGCACTGTTGGTGGGAATGTAAATTGATACAGCCACTATGGAGAACAGTTTGGAGGTTCCTTAAAAAACTAAAAAAAGAGCTACCATATGACCCAGCAATCCCACTACTGGGCATGTACCCTGAGAAAACTATAATTCAAAAAGAGTCATGTACCACAATGTTCACTGCAGCTCTATTTACAATAGCCAGGACATGGAAGCAAACTAAGTGTCCATCGACAGATGAATTGATAAAGAAGATGTGGCACATATATACAATGAAATATTACTCAGCCATAAAAGGAAATGAAATTGAGTTATTTGTAGTGAGGTGGATGTACCTAGAGACTGAAGAGTCTACAGAGTGAAGTAAATCACAAAGAGAAAAAATAAATACTGTATGCTAATACATATATATGGAATCTAAAAAAAAAAAAAAAGGTTCTGAAGAACCCAGGGGCAGGACAGGAATAAAGACACAGATGTAGAGAATGGACCCGAGGACACAGGGAGGGGGAAGGGTAAGCTGGGATGAAGTGAGAGAGTGGCATGGACTTATATATACTACCAAATGTAAAATACCTAGCTAGTGGGAAGGAGCCACATAGCACAGGGAGATCAGTTTGGTGCTTTGTGACCACCTGGACGGGTGGAATAGGGAGGGTGGGAGTGAGGGAGACGCAAGAGGGAAGAGATATGGGGATATATATATATGTATAGCTGATTCACTTTTTTATAAAGCAGAAGCTCTCACCATTGTAAAGCAATTATCCTCCAATAAAGATGTTAAAAAAAAGTTCCTCTTTTTTTCCCATGAAGTCACATTGTAACGTATCAAATGCTTTTTCTACATCTCCTGGAATGATCAGACAGTTTTTCTCTCTTAATGTGGTGAATTACAAGCACTTCCTGATGTGAAACTATCCTTTTATATCTGGTAGGGTAGATTGCACAGATGGCTATAATTCTTCACTTCCCCATATATACATGGCCTTCGCAGTGTTACGTTACAGCTCCTCCCATGAACAAGTGGAATTCATTCTCCCATCTTTGAATCTGGGCAGGTGTTGTGGCTTGCTTTGGCCACTAGAAAGCAGTGGAAGTGACTGTATGCCAGTTCCAAGCCTAAGCCTCTATCAGCCTTGCAGCTTCCAGTCCAACTTCCTCTCTTGGAACCCTGCTCCTACCGTATGAATAAACCTGGACTAGACATCTGCATGATGAAATACACGTGGCCCAGTCATCTTATCACCCCAGCAGCCAGCCAGCCAATCAGAAGATACATGAGTGTGGATATCCTAGATCATCTGGCGTCCAACAAACATCCCAGTTGATAACAGACACACGAGTGATTCTGCCTGAGTTTAGCCAAGGCTGGCCTAGATCAGCATCACTGCCAGCTGACCAAAGATCCATAAACAATGTTTATCGTTGTAAGCTACTGAGCGTTGTTATAGTGATAGATAACTGATATACCTAGAATAAACTTGCAACTTGGTTATGGTGCATTACCTTATTTAAATATTATTATATTTGACTTGATTTTTTTTCAATATTCATGAATGAAATGAGTTGGTAATTTTTCTTTCTTTTTATGCCTTCAGTTTCTGATATCAGGATATTGGTTACCTTTTAGAATAATATAGGAGGATAGTTCCTCTCTTTTATTTTGGGGGAGAGTTAGTGTAAGATTAGGATGACTAGTTTCATCCTAATCTTGAAAGTTCATTTGGAAAAACATGTAGATTTGTTGTTTTATTTTGGGAAGATTTTATACTATTCTTCCGATTCCTTTAATAGTTATGTCTATTCTTTAAAAAAGTTTCTTAAGTCAGATTTGATATCATATTTTTCTAGGAATTTGTTCAAGTTAACCTAACTTTTAAAATTCCTGGCATATGATTATTGATGGTATCTTCTGTTATCTTGTAAAATTCTGTTTTATCTCTAGCTTTTAAAATTATTTACCTGAGTTTTCTGTTTTTCTTGATTAGTCTTTTCAGAGCATTGCCTACTGTATTATTTATTTTTGTAATAACCAACTTTTAAATATATTGATATACTCCATTTTAAATGTTGTTATGTATTTCTTTGGAATCAATATTTCATTGATTCCAAAGAAATACATTTCCCTTGAACTACCTGCTTTTGTTGCAGCTCATAAATTTTTATATGTAGTATTCATTATTACCCAGTTTTAGTATTTTAAAACTTCCAATATGATTTCTTTTCTTTTTTTTTTTTTTTTTTTTTTGTGGTACACGGGCCTCTCACTGTTGTGGCCTCTCCCGTTGCGGAGCACAGGCTCCGGACGCACAGGCTCAGCGGCCATGGCTCACAGGCCCAGTTGCTCCACGACACGTGGGATCTTCTCGGACTGGAGCACGAACCCATTTCCCCTGCATCGGCAGGGGGACTCTCAGCCACTGCGCCACCAGGGAAGCCCATGATTTATTCTTTAATTCATGATTTAAGTAGCAGTGTTTTAACAATTATTCAAATCAAGTTTTTTAAAAAAATGAATTTATTTATTTAATTTTATTATATATTTTTGGCTGCATTGGGTCTTCATTGCTGCGCAGGGGCTTTCTCTAGTTGCGGCGAGCAGGGGCTACCCTTCGTTGCAGTGTGCAGGCTTCTCATTGCGGTGGCTTCTCTTGTTGCAGAGCATGGGCTCTAGGCGTGTGGGCTTCAGTAGTTGTGGTACGTGGGCTCAGTAGTTGTGGTTCACGGGCTCTAGAGTGCAGGCTCAGTAGTTGTGGTGCATGGGCTTAGTTTCTCTGCAGCATGTGGGATCTTCCCAGACCAGGGCTCGAACCCATGTCCCCTGCATTGGCAGGCGGTTTCTTAACCACTGCACATCAGGGAAGCCCTCAAATAGAGTTTTAAATTGATAACTTTGTTGTGAACTTCTAACATAATTTTCCTGTGTCCCAAGAATATGGTCTGAGAAACTATTCTCTGAAATTTGCTGAGGTTTCTTTATGGGCTGGCACATGATTTACTTGATAAATATTCTATGTGTGCATGATAAGTGTGTGTACTCTCATTATTATCCGTGTATGTCTATAAGGGAAGTTCATTCATTGTGTTGTTGGGCTCCTCTAAATCTGCTGATTTTGTTCCTGACCAATCAATCATTAAGGAGTATATGGTGAAATGGTGGTGGATTTTTCCATTTCTTTATGTTCTGTTAAGTTTTGCCTCATATATTGTCAGGCACTTTTATTAGATGTTAACACATTTAGAATGACTAGATTTTCTTGGTGAATTGAAAGTTTCATCATTATGTAGGACTCTCTCT
>NW_006772915.1:231500-252706 GCF_000442215.2 Lipotes vexillifer | reverse complement strand
TCTTTCCCTGATTATTCTTTTGGTTTTAGGTCTATTTTGCCTGATATTATGAGTTCCTAAAGAAAAGAACTCAGGACTACAAGACCTAAAAAATGGCTAGCTAGTTCCAGTTTTAATATCTCATTTGTTCTTTCTACTTTGCTAGAGGATTGGAAGTGATAAGGACAATAGAATATTTGAGAAAAGAACAAAGCTTTGCATAATTTACAAATAACTGTCCCCATAAAATGTATTCTCTATCCCTGGATGGATAAGAGGGAAGGTCCAAAGTAGGTTCCACAAAAGTAATAGTATTTAGGCTACAGTAAATGCTATGTTTGTATCAGAGAAATGCTTCAGCCTACCCACAAAATAAACATACTATTATTATTACACATACATAACCTGTAAAAGAAGGCAACTGTATAAAATCCATTTGGAGATTGTCAAAGTATCCCTTAGGACATGGTTCCGGTCCATACCCTACCTTTACAGTTTTCCCCCAGTGTTGGTTACAGATGAAGAATGAGTTGGACATGTCTTGTAATAGTCTAGAAAAGTTTCTCTACTAGTGACTGTTTAATGTTGTGGTCAATTTGTTCAGACTGTGCTGAGGTGTTTCACGGTACATTTTAGCAACTATACATTTGAGATTATCTGGTGTTGCCATTCTGCTCTCCTGGCTTCATCAGACCTTATCCTATGGATCTTACTATCCAATTATTCACCGTGTTTATTTTCAGAGTTGGTAGCTAAATTTTGTGCATTTGTTATGAGATTCTTGAACTTCTCCATGGATATTTATTAATTTTTTTCTATAAGAGATTCTTGCATAAGGATGATTATTAGAGCAGCTTGTTTAGCATGATGATCTGCTAAAGCATTTATTCTAACTTCTATAGTATCTCACTTACTTAAAAATTAAAAAAAAATTATATTTAATTTCCTGGCTGCTTTGGGTCTCCGTTGCTGCACACAAGCTTTCCCTAGTTGCAGAGAGTGGGGGCTACTTTTCGTTGCGGTGCATGGGCTTCTTATTGTGATGGCTTCTCTTGTTGCAGAGCATGGGCTCTAGGCTCGAGGGCTTCAGTAGTTGTGGCACATGGGCTCATTAGTTGTGGCGCACAGGATTAGTTGCTCCTCGGCAGGTGGGATCTTCCCGGACCAGGGTTCGAACCCATGTCCCCTGCATTGGAGGCAGATTCTTAACCACTGTGCCACCAGGGAAGTCCACTTACTTTCATAAGAATAATTTCCTTGGGTAGCATTAAGACATCAAGTAGTTTATATATTTGTTGTCCACTGTTTTTATGGCAGTACTTGAGGAGGTCAAGAAATAGCTTTGCTTCTGTATTAGTTCAAAATCATTAACTACTCCAAAAACATGTCAGCTATCATTGAATATATTTACTCTTTTATTTTTAGTTATAAAAGTGAATTTAGCTATGTCCTTGAAAAAGCTGTATTTTTGACCACCTATGCAGACTTGACATTTAATAAGGGATTGGATTTTTCAAGAAAATTTGTGATAGCTGTTGTATAACGAGACTGGTATTGTCCTTTTTCATTATTTTTATTGTGGTAAAAAGCACGAAGCACAAAATATACTATTTTAACCATTTTAAAGTGTACAGTTCTGTGGCATTAAGTATATTCACATTGTGCTTCACATAACCACCATCCATGTCCAGAACTCTTTTCATTTTTTTAATCATTTTAACCATTTTTTAAATTTGAATTTTATTTATTTTTATACAGCAGTTCTTATTAGTTACCTATTTTATACGTATTAGCGTATATATGTCAAACCCAATCTCCCAATTAATCCCCCCACCCCCCACCCAGCTTTTCTCCCTTGATGTCCATACATTTATTCTCTACATCT
Source organism: Lipotes vexillifer (assembly GCF_000442215.2). Taxonomy (NCBI): domain Eukaryota; kingdom Metazoa; phylum Chordata; class Mammalia; order Artiodactyla; family Lipotidae; genus Lipotes; species Lipotes vexillifer. Next base: position 250,842 of record NW_006772915.1, on the reverse strand, counting down.
GTGTATCTATTTCTGCCTTGCAAACCATTTGCAAGGTACCATCTATACCACTTTTCTAGATTCCATATATTTGTGTTAATATATATTTGTTTTTCTCTTTCTGACTTACTTCACTCTGTGTGACAGTCTCTACAAATGACCCAATTTCGTTCTTTTTTATGGCTGAGTAATATTCCATTGTATATATGTACCACATCTTCTTTAGCCATTCCTCTGTTGATGGACATTTAGGTTGTTTCCATGTTCTGGATACTGTAAATAGTGCTGCAGTGAACATTGGGGTGCCTGTGTGTTTTTGAATTATGGTTTTCTCTGGGTATATGCCCAAGAGTGGGATTGCTGGGTTATATGGTGGTTCTATTTTTAGTTTTTTAAGGAACCTCCATACTGTTGTCCATAGTGGTTGTATCAATTTACATTCCCACAAAGAGTGCTAGAGGGTTCCCTTTTCTCCACACCCTCTCCAGCATTTATTGTTTGTAGATGTTTTGATGATGCCCATTCTGACTGGTGTGAGGTGATACCTCATTGTAGTTTTGATTTGCAGCTCGCTAATGATTAGTGATGTTGAGCATCCTTTCATGTGTTTGTTGGCAATCTGTATATCTTCTTTGGAGAAATGTCTATTTAGGTCTTCTGCCCATTTTTTGATTGGGTTGTGTGTTTGTTTTTTTAATATTGAGCTACATGGGCTGTTTATATATTTTGGAGATTAATCCTTTGTCCGTTGATTCATTTGCAAATATTTTCTCCCATTCTGAGGGTTGTCTTTTGGTCTTGTTTATAGTTTCCTTTGCTGTGCAAAAGCTTTTAAGTTTCATTGGTTCCTATTTGTTTATTTTTGGTTTTATTTCTCTAGGTGGTGCGTCAAAAAAAGATCTTGTTGTGATTTATGTCAAAGAGTGTTCTTCCTATGTTTTCCTCTAAGAGTTTTATAGTGTCTGGTCTTACATTTAGGTCTTTAATCCATTTTGAGTTTATTTTTGTGTATGGTTTTAGGGAGTGTTCTAATTTCATTCTTTTACATGTAGCTGTCCAGTTTTCCCAGCACCACTTATTGAAGAGACTGTCTAGAACTCTTTTCATTTTGCAGAACTGAAACTCTATACCCATTAAACAACAACTTTGCTTTCCCCCTCCCTTCAGCTCCTGGAAACCACCATTCTACTTCCTGCCGCTGAATCTGACTACTCTCTGAGCCTCATAAAAGTGGAATCATACAGTATTTGTCCTTTTGTGACTGGCTTATTTCACTTAGCATAATATATTCAATGTTTATTCATGTTGAAGCATGTGTCAGAATTTCCTTCCTTTTTAAGGCTGAATAATAGTCCTTATCAATGTATATATCACACTTCGTTTATCCATTCGTGGGTTGATGGACACTTGGGTTGCTTGCGCTTTTTCTCTATTGTGAATAATGCTGCTATGAACATGGGTGTACACCTTTTTGTTTTTAAGATAAGACTAATCAACAAACAATAATAAGTCAGGATTGGGTAAGGGGATGCCTACAGTATGTGTTATGGGCATGGACAATTCTTTATTTTAAATTTCATTTTATTTGTTTTTTGGCTGCATTTGGTCTTTGTTGCTGTGCAAGGACTTTCTCTAGTTGCGGTGAGCAGGGGCTACTTTTCGTTGTGGAGCATATAGGCTTCTCATCGCGGTGCCTTCCCTTGTTGTGGTGCACTGGCTCTAGATGAGTGGGCTTCAGTAGTTGCAGCGCATGGGCTCAGTAGTTGCAGTGCATGGGCTCTAGGGCACGTGAGCTTCAGTAGTTGTGGCTCACGGGCTCTAGAGTGTAGGCTCAGTAGTTGTGGCTTATTTGCTCCATGGCATGTGGGATCTTCCTGGACCAGGGATTGAACCCGTGTCCCCTGCATTAGCAGACAGATTCTTAACCACTGTGCCACAAGGGAAGTCCCGAGGGCATGGACAATTCTTGAATGACAGAAATACAATGATAACATTTTCCTTCATGGGGTAAGGGTAATAAAGTTGCTGGATTGAGAGTGTCAGAATGGTGTATGGTAATAAGAGAAGGGAGAAAGTAATACTATTTTATTATTGACTAGAAGAAGAATATTGGTATTTCCAATTAGCCATGGGGATTGTTCTGCATGTGGTACCATCAGGTTTAAAGGCAATCCAAGGACAAGATCTGAAGTGCTTTGTTTAATTTAGCTGAGGGTACTATTGCTCTGATGCAAAGAGGATAATCTGTGGCTACTGGACCAAGGGACAGGCTACAATAAGCACAGGGTCTTTGATGTGTGGAATGTCTTACAGTTAATATCCCTAGAGCACTGCCTAATCTTTCAAGCACAAACAAAAAGTGAGGTTTATGATAATTTGGGAGATCTGGCTTAGATGGTTGTTAAAGGGATATTTGAGGTCACTGAAGACCTTTTTAGTTTTTGTTGTTGTTGTTGTTGTTCCTTTGAGGATTCTGAGATATTTGACTCTGTCAAATAATATACAGCCTTGATATTACAGAAGAATGTTATGTCCATTCTCTACAATATCCAGTGAATACCAGAAATCTTCTCTTGTCTTTTAGTGGTTGATGTTGGGTAATTCTGGATAATTTATAATCTCCCCTTAGTCTGTGCTTTTCCTGCAGCTAATAGGTCATGGTCTAGACCATGAACAGCTGTTTTTCAGAAATGGAGTTTCTCCCTCGCAGCCTGGTTTCCTGTTTCAGCTAGCTCTGTGAACTAGAGTCGGTTTTAGAATTTTCAAGATTAATGGAACGTAAGAAGTGGTCAGCTACATATTGGATCTGAATGGATCCACAAGGAAACAGTATATCCTTAACATCTTTCAAGACTTGAGAAAAGTAGGATGGAGCTTTGGTGAATCCCTCGGGCATACTATCCAGAACTGTTGATTTTCTGAGGTGAAGGCAAATACATGTTGGCTATCATCAACTGGGATACAAAAGAAAGCTGACCTAGAGTCTGTCATACAGAGTGAAGTAAGTCAGAAAGAGAAAAACAAATACTGTATGCTAACACATATATATGGAATCTAAGGAAAAAAAAAAAAAGGTCATGAAGAACCTAGGGGTAAGATGGGAATAAAGACACAGACATACTAGAGAATGGACTTGAGGATATGGGGAGGGGGAAGGGTAAGCTGTGACAAAGTGAGAGAGAGGCATGGACATATATACACTACCAAATGTAAGGTAGATAGCTAGTGGGAAGCAGCCGCATGGCACAGGGAGACCAGCTCGGTGCTTTATGACCACCTAGATGGGTGGGTTAGGGAGGGTGGGAGGGAGGGAGACGCAAGAGGGAAGAGATATGGGAACATATGTATATGTATAACTGATTCACTTTGTTATAAAGCAGAAACTAACACACCATTGTAAAGCAATTATACTCCTTAAAGATGTTAAAAAAAAAAGAAAGCGGAGCATAAATCTATTACAGAACAGCATTTGGCTTCAGGTGGCACCAAGGAAAGTGGGGAATTTGTGTTAGCTACTGTTGGGAAAGAAGCTTATTTTAACTGCTTTCAGACCTTAGACAAATCTATCCTCAATGCTGAGGCTTTTAAACAGGTGAAACAGGTATGCAGGGACTAGCACAAAGGACACTAATCCTCCTTCTATTAAGCTAGTTGTAATTGGCCTAAGTCCTTCTTTGCATTTGGTTTTAATAGAGTATTGAGGAAGTCTAGGTACAGATGCAGAAGAATCAATCTGAATGCTCCAATTAGTTTGCTTGGGTTTGTAGAGTCTTTGGCCTTTAGGGATTCTGAGACCCTGGCTAATTTTCAGTCGTTTCTTGAATCCTACATAGTATAAGTGTTTTAATATGCATATCACCTATAATTTCTGTGTATTGCAGAAGGATCATTCACAAGATGATCTCAGACTCCAGTCTGGACCCACTGAATTAGAAATCAGAAATTTGGAAGGTGGAGCCCAGCAACCTGTGGGTTATTTTATTTTATTTTTATTGTGGCAAAATATACCTAATATTTATCATTTTAACCATTGGTAAGTGCAATTCAGTGGCGTCAGAAACATTCACAGTGTTGTGTAACCATCACCATTATGTATACCCAAAACTTTTTCATCATCCCCAACAAAACTCTGTACCCTTTAAACAATAACTTTCCCCTTCTTTCCCGCTCTCTCTTCCCAGTCCCTGGTAACCTCTATTCTACTTTCAGGTACTACAAATTCACATGTTCTAGGTAGCTCATACATATGGAATCATGCAATATTTGTCCTTCTGGGTGGGACTTATTGTCAAGCATAATGTTCTCAAGACCCATCCATGTTGTATTGTTGCATACTTCAGAATCTCATTCCTTCTTATGGCTGAATAATAAGCAGCCTGTGTATAAGGGCTGCGAGCCGAGGCTCGGGTTTCCGTCGGAACTCTGGGAGAGGACTGGGGCTGGCGGCTTGAACATAGCCCGAAGGGGTTAGTGCACCACGGCTAGCCGGGAGGGAGTCCGGGGAAAAGGCTGCACCTGCTGAGGAGGCAAGAGACTTTTTCTTGCCTCTGTGTTTCCTGGTGCGCGAGGAGAGGGGTTTTAAGAGCGCTGCCTAAAGGAGCTCCAGAGACGGGCGCGAGCCGCGGCAGCACAGGTCACTGCCCCCACCCCTCTTCCGGGGAGCCTGTGCAGCCCGCCACTGCCAGGTTCCCGGGATCCAGGGACAATTTCTCAGGGAGAACACACGGCGGGCCTCAGGCTGGGGCAACGTCACGCCGACTTCTGCCGCCGCAGGACCGCTCCGCACTCCGTGCCCCTCCCTGCCCCCGGCCTGAGAGCGCCAGAGCCCCCGAGTCAGCGGCTCCTTTAACGCCGTCCTGTCTGAGCAAAAAGCAGACGCCCTCCAGCGACCTACACGCAGAGGCAGGGCCAAGTCGAAAGCTGAGCCCCTGTGAGCTGTGAGAACAAAGAAGAAAAAGGGAAATCTCTCCCAGCAGCCTCAGAAACAGCGGATTAAAGCTACACAATCAATTTGATGTACCCTGCCTCTGTGGAATACATGAATAGACAGCGAATCATCCCAAATTGAGGAGGCGGACTTCTAGAGCAAGATCTATGATTTTTTCCCCTTTTCCTCTTTTTGTGAATGTGTATGTGTATGCTTCTGTGTGAGATCTTGTCTGTATAGGTTTGCTTCCACCATTTGTCCCAGCGTTCTATCCGACCATTTTTTTTTTTAATTTTTTTCTTAATAATTAATTTTAATTTAAAGAACTCTGTTATACTTTACCTTCTTTCTATCTTTCCTTCCTTCCTTCCCTTTTTGAGACAACGAATCGTCCCAAATTGAGGAGGTGGACTTGGAGAGCAAGTTTTATGATTTTTTCCACTTTACCTCTTTTTGTGAGGGTATATGTGTATGCTTCTATGTAAGATTTTGTCTCTATAACTTTGCTTCCACCATTTGTCCTAAGGTTCTATCCTTCCCTTTTTTTTTTCCTCTAAATAATTATTTTTTTAATTCAATAACTTTATTATACTTTATTTTATTTTACTGTATCTTCTTTCTTTCTGTATTTTTTCCTTCCTTCCCTCATTCCTTCCTTCCTTCCCTCCTCCCTCCCTCCCTCCTTTCTTTCCTTCTTGCCTTCTTCCTTTCTTTTCTTCTTTCTTTCTTTCTTCCTTCCCTCCTTCCTTCCTTCCCTCCTCTCTTTCTTTCTTTCTTTCTTTCTTTCCTATTTCCTCCTACTTATACTAATTCTCTCTACTTTCTCTCCCTTTTATTCTGAGCCGAGTGGATGAAAGGCTCTTGCTGCTCCAGCCAGGAGTCAGGACTCTGCCTCTGAGGTGGGAGAGCCAACTTCAGAACACTCGTCAAGAAGAGACCTCCCAGCCCCACATAATATCAAACGGCGAAAATCTCCCAGAGATCTCCATCTCAACACCAGCACCCAGCTTCGCTCAACGACCAGCAAGCTACAGTGCTGGACAACCTATGCCAACCATATAGCAAAACAGGAACACAACCCCACCCACTAGCAGAGAGGCTGCCTAAAATCATAATAAGTCCACAGACACCCCAAAACACACCACCAGACGTGGACCTGCCCACTAGAGAGACAAGATCTAGCCTCATACACCACAACACAGCCACTAGTCCCCTCCACCAGGAAGCCTACACAACGCACTGAACCAACCTTAGCCACTGGAGACAGACATCAAAAACAACGGGAGCTACGAACTTGCAGCCTGCAAAAAGGTGAACCCAATCACAGTAAGATAAGCAAAATGAGAAGACAGAAAAACACACAGCAGATGAAGGAGCAGGATAAAAACCCACCAGACCTAACAAATGAAGAGGAAATAGGCAGTCTACCTGAAAAAGAGTTCAGAATAATGATAGTAAAGATGATCCAAAATCTTGGAAATAGAATGGACAAAATGCAAGAAGCAGTTAACAAGGACCTAGAAGAAATAAAGATGAAACAGACAATGATGAACAACACAATAAATGAAATGAAAAATACTCTAGATGGGATCAATAGCAGAATAAATGAGGCAGAAGAACGGATAAGTGACCTGGAAGATAAAATAGTGGAAATAACTACTGCAGAGCAGAATAAAGAAAAAAGAATGAAAAGAACTGAGGACAGTCTCAGAGACCTCTGGGACAACATTAAACGCACCAACATTCGAATTATAGGGGTTCCAGAAGAAGAAGAGAAAAAGAAAGGGACTGAGAAAATATTTGAAGAGATTATAGTTGAAAACTTCCCTAATATGGGAAAGGAAATCGTTAATCAAGTCCAGGAAGCACAGAGAGTCCCATACAGGATAAATTCAAGGAGAAATACGCCAAGACACATATTAATCAAACTGTCAAAAACTAAATACAAAGAAAGCATATTAAAAGCAGCAAGGGAAAAACAACAAATAACACACAAGGGAATCCCCATAAGGTTAACAGCTGATCTCTCAGCAGAAACTCTACAAGCCAGAAGGGAGTGGCAGGACATACTGAAAGTGATGAAGGAGAAAAACCTGCAACCAAGATTACTCTACCCAGCAAGGATCTCATTCAGATTTGATGGAGAAATTAAAACCTTTACAGACAAGCAAAAGCTGAGAGAGTTCAGCACCACCAAACCAGCTTTACAACAAATGCTAAAGGAACTTCTCTAGACAAAAACACAAGAGAAGGAAAAGTCCTATAATAACGAACCCAAAACAATTTAGAAAATGGGAATAGGAACATACATATCGATAATTACCTTAAATGTAAATGGACTAAATGCTCCCACCAAAAGACACAGATTGGCTGAATGGATACAAAAACAAGACCCATATATATGCTGTCTACAAGAGACCCACTTCAGACCTAGAGACACATACAGACTGAAAGTAAGGGGATGGAAAAAGATATTCCATGCAAATGGAAACCAAAAGAAAGCTGGAGTAGCAATTCTCATATCAGACAAAATAGACTTTAAAATAAGGACTATCAGAAGAGACAAAGAAGGACACTACATAATGATTAAGGGATCGATCCAAGAAGAAGATATAACAATTGTAAATATTTATGCACCCAACATAGGAGCACCTCAATACATAAGGCAAAAACTAGCAGCCATAAAAGGGGAAATCGACAGTAACACATTCATAGTAGGGGACTTCAACACCCCACTTTCACCAATGGACAGATCATCCAAAATGAAAATAAATAAGGAAACACAAGCTTTAAATGATACATTAAACAGGATGGACTTAATTGATATTTATAGGACACTCCATCCAAAAACAACAGAATACACATTTTTCTCAAGTGCTCATGGAACATTCTCCAGGATAGATCATATCTTGGGTCACAAATCAAGCCTTGGTAAATTTAAGAAAATTGAAATTATATCAAGTATCTTTTCCGACCACAACGCCATGAGATTAGATATCAATTATAGGAAAAGAGCAGTAAAAAATACAAACACATGGAGGCTAAACAATACACTACTTAGTAACGAAGTGATCACTGAAGAAATCAAAGAGGAAATTAAAAAATACCTAGAAACAAATGACAATGGAGATACAACGACCCAAAACCTATGGGATGCAGCAAAAGCAGTTCTAAGAGGGAAGTTTATAGCAATACAAGCCCACCTTAAGAAGCAGGAAACATCTCGAATAAACAACCTAACCTTGCACCTCAAGCAATTAGAGAAAGAAGAACAAAAAAACCCCAGAGTTAGCAGAAGGAAAGAAATCATAAAAATCAGATCAGAAATAAATGAAAAAGAAATGAAGGAAACAATAGCAAAGATCAATAAAACTAAAAGCTGGTTCTTTGAGAAGATTAACAAAATTGATAAACCATTAGCCAGACTCATCAAGAAAATAAGGGAGAAGACTCAAATCAATAGAATCAGAAATGAAAAAGGAGAAGTAACAACTGACACTGCAGAAATACAAAAAATCATGAGGGATTACTACAAGCAACTCTATGCCAATAAAATGGACAATCTGGAAGAAATGGACAAATTCTTAGAAATGCACAAACTGCCAAGACTGAATCAGGAAGAAATAGAAAATATGAACAGACCAATCACAAACACTGAAATTGAAACTGTGATTAAAAATCTTCCAACAAACAAAAGCCCAGGACCAGATGGCTTCACAGGCGAATTCTATCAAACATTTAGAGAAGAGCTAACACCTATTCTTCTCAAACTCTTCCAAAATATAGCAGAGGGAGGAACACTCCCAAACTCATTCTACGAGGCCACCATCACCTTGATACCAAAACCAGACAAGGATGTCACAAAGAAAGAAAACTACAGGCCAATATCACTGATGAACATAGATGCAAAAATCCTCAACAAAATACTAGCAAACAGAATCCAACAGCACATTAAAAGGATCATACACCATGATCAAGTGGGGTTTATTCCAGGAATGCAAGGATTCTTCAATATACGCAAATCTATCAATGTGATTAACCATATTAACAAATTGAAGGAGAAAAACCATATGATCATCTCAATAGATGCAGAGAAAGCTTTTGACAAAATTCAACACCCATTTATGATAAAAACCCTGCAGAAAGTAGGTGTAGAGGGAACTTTCCTCAATATAATAAAGGCCGTATATGACAAGCCCACAGCCAACATCATCCTCAATGGCGAAAAACTGAAAGCATTTCCACTAAGGTCAGGAACAAGACAAGGTTGCCCACTCTCACCACTCTTATTCAACATAGTTTTGGAAGTTTTAGCCACAGCAATCAGAGAAGAAAAGGAAATAAAAGGAATCCAAATCGGAAAAGAAGAAGTAAAGCTGTCACTGTTTGCAGATGACATGATACTCTACATAGAGAATCCTAAAGATGCTACCAGAAAACTACTAGAGCTAATCAATGAATTTGGTAAAGTAGCAGGATACAAAATTAATGCACAGAAATCTCTGGCATTCCTATATACTAATGATGAAAAATCTGAAAGTGAAATCAAGAAAACACTCCCATTTACCATTGCAACAAAAAGAATAAAATATCTAGGAATAAACCTACCTAAGGAGACAAAAGACCTGTATGCAGAAAATTATAAGACACTGATGAAAGAAATTAAAGATGATACAAACAGATGGAGAGATATACCATGTTCTTGGATTGGAAGAATCAACATTGTGAAAATGACTCTACTTCCCAAAGCAATCTATAGATTCAATGCAATCCCTATCAAACTACCACTGGCATTTTTCACAGAACTAGAACAAAAAATTTCACAATTTGTATGGAAACACAAAAGACCCCGAATAGCCAAAGCAATCTTGAGAACAAAAAATGGAGCTGGAGGAATCAGGCTGCCTGACTTCAGACTATACTACAAAGCTACAGTAATCAAGACAGTATGGTACTGGCACAAAAACAGAAAGATAGATCAATGGAATAGGATAGAAAGCCCAGAGATAAACCCATGCACATATGGTCACCTTATCTTTGATAAAGGTGGCAGGAATATACAGTGGAGAAAGGACAGCCTCTTCAATAAGTGGTGCTGGGAAAATTGGATAGGTACATGTAAAAGTATGAGATTAGATCACTCCCTAACACCATACACAAAAATAAGCTCAAAATGGATTAAAGACCTAAATGTAAGGCCAGAAACTATCAAACTCTTAGAGGAAAACATAGGCAGAACACTCTATGACATAAATCACAGCAAGATCCTTCTTGACCCATCTCCTAGAGTAATGGAGATAAAAACAAAAATAAACAAATGGGACCTAATGAAACTTCAAAGCTTTTGCACAGCAAAGGAAACCATAAACAAGACCAAAAGACAGCCCTCAGAATGGGAGAAAATATTTGCAAATGAATCAACTGACAAAGGATTAATCTCTAAAATTTACAGGCAGCTCATGCAGCTCAATAACAAAAAAATAAACAACCCAATCCAAAAATGGGCAGAAGACCTAAATAGACATTTCTCCAAAGAAGATATACAGACTGCCAACAAACACATGAAAGAATGCTCAACATCATTAATCATTAGAGAAATGCAAATCAAAACTACAATGAGATATCATCTCACACCAGTCAGAATGGCCATCATCAAAAAATCTAGAAACAATAAATGCTGGAGAGGGTGTGGAGAAAAGGGAACACTCTTGCACTGCTGGTGGGAATGTGAATTGGTTCAGCCACTATGGAGAACAGTATGGAGGTTCCTTAAAAAACTACAAATAGAACTACCATATGACCCAGCAATCCCACTACTAGGTATATACCCTGAGGAAACCAGAATTCAGAAAGAGTCATGTACCAAAATGTTCATTGCAGCTCTATTTACAATAGCCCGGAGATGGAAACAACCTAAGTGCCCATTGTCGGATGAATGGATAAAGAAGATGTGGCACATATATACAATGGAATATTACTCAGCCATAAAAAGAAACGAAATTGAGCTATTTGTAATGAGGTGGATAGATCTAGAGTCTGTCATACAGAGTGAAGTAAGTCAGAAAGAGAAGGGCAAATACCGTATGCTAACACATATATATGGAATTTAAGAAAAAAAAATGTTATGAAGAACCTAGGGGTAAAACAGGAATAAAGACACAGACCTACTGGAGAACAGACTTGAGGATATGGGGAGGGGGAAGGGTGAGGTGTGATAGGGCGAGAGAGAGACATGGACATATATATACTAACAAACGTAAGGTAGATAGCCAGTGGGAAGCAGCCGCGTGGCACAGGGAAACCGGCTTGGTTCTTTGTGGCTGTCTGGAGGGGTGGGATAGGGAGGGTGGGAGGGAGGGAGACAAAGAGGGAAGAGATATGGGAACATATGTATATGTATAACTGATTCACTCTGTTATAAAGCAGAAACTAACACACCATTGTAAAGCAATTATACCCCAATAAAGACGTTAAAGAAAAAAAAAATGCAGGTTCTGGGCTTCCCTGGTGGCGCAGTGGCTGAGAGTCTGCCTGCTGATGCAGGGGACGTGGGTTCGTGCCCTGGTCCGGGAAGATCCCACGTGCCGCGGAGCGGCTGGGCCCGTGAGCCATGGCCGCTGAGCCTGCGCGTCCGGAGCCTGTGCTCTGCAATGGGAGAGGCCACAGCAGTGAGAGGCCCGCGTACCGCAAAAAAAAAAAAAAAAAAATGCAGGTTCTGATCCATTAACTGACTTATTAGCTGATTCATCAGTGGGGCCCAAGATTCTGCATTTCTAACAAGCTCTGAGTGGATAAGGTTGAGAAGCACTGTCTTAAGGCATCACAGCTGTGCCCAGCTCACCCTGAAATGACAGGAGTAAGGAGGACTCTCATTATCCAGTGGAGTGAGATGGAGGGTGGGGTCTGTTTCTGCCCTCTTGACCAGAAGACATGGACCTTGAGACCCTCATGTTCTCTGACTCGACCTTTCTGGGCTGGGAGTCTGTCATGAGCCTCCCTTGGCCCTTGGATTGGGAACGGCTAGAACCGGGGGACTTTTTAGGGAGCTCAGTGCTAACGACTACACTATAAACGATAACCTGATCCATCTTTAGTCACTGCCTTGAGGCTTCCTGCCCACTTCTATGGTGTGAGTCTGGGAAGTAGCCTGGCAGTGCTGGTAGGAAGGGGGTGAGGTGAGGCTGGCTGAGTCCTGGGTGTCAGGGCAGAGGGTGGGCTCCAGCAGGCCTCGGGGCAGGCGGGGGAGGCCCAGGGTCATCACACCAGGGGCCGCTGAGCCAGGCAGGAGGGTCAGCACTTCTGTCTTCCTTCCTGATTGATTAAATCTGACTTGGCACAGGGGGTCAGGGAGGGAGGCAAGAGACTCCAGGACCACTGTTTTCATTGAAGTGATGCCAGATTTGTATTTTCAAAACAGCAATAATTGCTCCTGAGCGAATCCAACCACAGAAGATCCTCAACCCAGTACCGTTCAACCTAAGGATATTCCCACAGAAGAAATTACCACGTACCTCCACAAGCTGTTCCAGTCTGACCCCCTCAGATGATGCAAGCTGTCACTAGTGTGTGTGCTTAGAGTAGAAAACAAAGATATTCTAGACCGTTCTTTTAGAGCCTTATCTGTTTTGTAAGTAGCGCTGCACAGAAAGAAAAGGAGTAGAATGCACAATAAGGTAATTATGGTTCACTCATGTGATGAAATACTTTGGAGCCATTGAAACTATTGTTTGAAAGAATTTTAATGACATTGCAAGTGTGGTCATGATTAAAAAGGGGGGAAAGGCTCAAATAACACATCTATGCGTGTGTGTGTGTGTGTGTGTGTGTGTGTGTGTGTGTGTGTGTATTCTATGTAAAAATTTTAAACAATACATATATATAAAGAAGAAACCCTAAAAATATCAACGGTTATCATTGAGTGGTAGGAGAGTCATGGTTTTTAATTTTCCTATTTGTCATGTTTGTATTTTCTACATCTTTTATAATGAGCATATTATATTTACTAACAAAAAGAAATTTAAAACTATATGGTAGGGGTGATCAAGAATCAACAGGTACACATTTGAATCTATTTTTAATCTTAGAAAACAACAGAGAGTGTTTTAGAGCTTGGTAATATTTTAAATATTCAACTGTTACCCAAACCCTCCAAAATCCCACGCCCCTCCAAAATCAGAGAGAAAACCACGACCTTTGACAAAGCCTCGAAGGCCCACCCTGATTTCATTCCCATAGCTCTGACATCCTCTTCTACACTGCAGTCTTTTCCTTGTTCCAGCCTCCTTGATCGTCATCAAGCCCAGGCACTCTCTGGCCCCAGGGCCTTAGCACTGGCTATGTCCTCTGCCTCCCCAATGATGTCTGCTGAGCTTTGCACCTTCACTTCCTTCTGGCCTTTCCTCCAGACTACCTTCTCAGTGAAAACCTTCCTGGAGACACTACTTAAGGTCCCAACTCCTGTAACATTTTATCCCCCACCCCCATCCACCACCGCTTTTAACATTCTACATATTTTATTTCTCTATTTTTTAATGGTCTTTCCCATCCATTATAATGGAAGCCCCACTAGGCCAGAGATTTTTCTCTATTTTTTCACTCCAGTAGTTCCAGCTTCTAGATGAATACCTGGCTCTTGAAAATCAGTTGTTGAATGAATAAATGTCAAAACGCCAAAGCTCTATTTTTTGACCTACAAAATCATAAAGGGCAGACAGCTTGTAAATATGTCTCAACTCTACTAACAAATTAAATCGAAACCATTCACAACCGAGACACTTACTGCCACTTAATCATGGCATCCCATAGAAGCTTCTGTTATTTCAGGGGTTATAGATATAATTTTCAGGAAATCTGAATATACACAATGGTGCCAGGAATATCATTTTATTTGGTGAGTATGCTCAAAAGAAAAGGCAGCTTAGGTCTGGAATGGCATTATGACTTAAAAGTCAGGTGTTGCATAATAACTTGCTGGAAACTAGTTTAGAAGAAGTCACAAATTTCAGTAAAGTATTGATCCATTTAACATGTATTCCTTAAGCATTGATTATGCAACGAGACCTGGGTACACACAGCGAACAAGACATCACTCCTTCCTGGATGCAGCTTACAGTCTAGTAGGGGATACAGATAAGTAAACAATAATAATACAATGAGGTATTATGGAAGCACAGAGGAAGGACAGCTAACAAGACTTGGGATGGGAGGGTTGGGGTAGATTTCCTGGTGGAAGTAACATTAGAGCAGGATAAACAAGAGCATATCAGGGAAAAGGGCTTGGGTTGCACAAGTGGGGGTGGAGAACGGGCTGGGAAAGTGTGTTCCAGGAAGGGGCTGGAGGCACCAGGAGTCAGTGTTCCTCCAAGGAGCTGGTGAGCTCAGTGCGGTTTGAGTGAGGGCTGTGATTACATGTGCATCCTGAAATCAGTCACTTCTCATCAGCTCCACAGCCCTCACCCCAATGCAAGCCACCGCCATCTCTCACTTGGACCACTGTACCACCTTTCGAACTGGACACCCTGTTTCTGCTCTATGTCCTAGTAATGCTGAGGAGAGAAGCAGCCCCTGGCAGGCGAGAGCTGGTCTGGCCCTCACAGCTGGACCATATGTCCTTCTGTCCAACACAAACACATCATAGAGCCCCAACTTCAGGCCAGGCCACCCTGTGACCCTCATAGATGAAGACAAAAACAAGGCTACTCTGTAATCATGTCTGAACAGAGACACCACCATAAACAATGTGCAAACCACAAAAATGACAAATGAGCCTTCCATCCTGGCTCATATGAGTTACTGCAGCTTACAATCTAGTAGGGAATATTTCTTTACCAATCCTTTTTTCTTCACTTCATTCCTCTCACCTTCAAAGTAAGATTTGTGAAGAAATTCAGCTGCAGAATCCCCCCAGGCTTCCTGGCAACATCGAACTCAGAGCAAACTCCACTTCCTTGAACCTTCTCTAGAATCATCTACTGCAAGTCCAGAGCCCATCATTTCCAACATCCTTTAGCTGAGATGCCCCCAGGGCTCCCCACGGTGCGTGCTCACCCTCACTGCAAGGAGACAGTTTACCCTACTTGTTCAACCACAGGTGTGTTCCTGGTGGTCCTGAACTGGAGGACATTGACAATACACAAATCAGGTTAAGACACTTTCCTACATGCTTCCCATGACTCTCAGAGTCAAAAATCAAACTCAGAGTCAAAATCAACACCTACATCATTCAACTCTGCCTACCTCTTAGAGCTCGTTCATTCACTCTACGAGTGCAGTAAGTCCCCTACATACGAACCTTCAAGTTGCGAACTTTCAAAGATGCGAACGTGCAATTCTATCAACGTCAGGCATGAGTGAAATTGCAGCTTGCCCTCCATGTCCTATTGCTGACGATCCTTCAGCTCTACCATCTCCCACCTCCTCTCCCTCCTCCAGTCAGTAACTCTTCTTGCCTGTTCACTCAATGCCAGCCCCTGGATGCCAGCTGTTGTACTGTACTACTGTACGTTTCAAGGTACTGTACTGTAAGATTAAAAATGTTTTCTTTATTTTTTGTTTGTTTGTTTTTTATGTATTATTTGTGTGAAAAGTATTATAAACCTATTACAGTACAGTACTATATAGCTGATTGTGTTAGTTGGGTACCTAGTTGTTGGACTTAAAACGAAAAAATTGGGCGTATGGACATGCTCTCAGGACAGAACTCATTCGTATGTAGGGGACTTACTGTACTGTTGAGGGTCTACAGTGAGCCAGAGACCCTTCATGGCACAAGAGTGTTTTACACTGCTGTGTGAAGAGTGGGTCGGAGCACAAAGCTAGAGCAGGGGGTAGGGAGAGCGGTCATGAGGATCTTTTAGTCAGTGAAACAAGTGGACCAGAATCGGGGAGGGAGGGGAGTGAAATGTAATGCCTGGCATTACTTTAGGTGAGATAAGTCAGACAGAGAAGGACAAATACTGCATGGTCTCACTTATTTCCTGGTGTCTAAAAAAGCTGAACTCAGACGGTAGAGTGGCGGTTGCCAGGGGCCGGGGGTAGGGGAAATGGGGACAGATTTCTAGTTATAAGATTGACAAGTTTTGGGAACCTAATGTACAGCAGGGTGATTATAGCTAATAATATTGTATTATGTATATGAAAGGTGCTAAGAGAGTCCATCTTAAATGTTCTTATCATGAAAAGGAAATGGTGATTATGTGATGTGATGAAGGTGTTAGCTAATGCTATGGTGGTAATTGTTTTGCAATATATAAAGGTATCAAACGAACACCGTACACACTGAAACTTACACGATGTTATATATCAATTATACCTCAATAAAGCTGGGGAAGAAAACCCATAATGCCCAGATTTCTGGTTTGGGAAACAGGGGCCAACACTGTCATTTTCTGGGTGAGGGAGTGCAGCAGACATGCTAGCAAGGTTTCTAGGAAAGGCGATCACTTTGCTGGGCTAGACAGAAAAGTCTTCTTGGCTGAAGTAGACTCCCTTTCAAATTTCTTCGTAAGGGGACCTCCCCGGCTCCCAGGTAGTCCTGCAGAATTTCATGGCTGCTTTTGGCCTGTGAGCTGGGGTCTGTCACTGCAAGAAGTTGTTTGAATAATGTGCCTATTTCACGTTCTAGTTTATATAAGGGAGACATATTTCAGTGGAGTCAGTAACTTATTCCTTACGGCCTTCTGCGCTTAAATAAAATGATTAGACTAATTCAGGGTCCATGAAGTCGTGCAAAAACAGCTGCCACCTGCCATTGCTCTCATTGGTAACTCATTTACTTCTTATAATGGCTTTCCATATCTGTGAATTAAGTTAGAATATGCTGCTCCTAGGAGCCAGTAATGACTTGCTTTTGTGTTACAACTCTCAGAATTAAATGATTCAGTATTCATTGCTTATAAGGTTTAAAGAGAAACTAAATTTATTTGGATTCCCCCAACCTTCACTCTAGGACACGTTTTTAATGTTCCCATCATGGAGACATTGTGGAATTGACTAATTATGTGTTTTGCATATTTATAAACACTTTTTTATTTATTAATGGGCCATTTCAGAGATAAAATTAGTACTTTATTTGCATCGCAGCCATTTCTCAAAGTCATGCTGACTCATGTCAGAGGGGCTGAGATCTGAGAGCACAGAATGAAAGGGCAGGTGATTGTCTTCTCGGTAAATCCCGAGGAGGGGCAAGAGCTGCCCGGATGCAGTTTATCAGACTGATTTTCTAGAACTGCACTGTCCAATACGGTTATGTAAAATGTACATTCATTAAAGTTAAATAAAATTAAAAATCCAGTTCCCCAGTCACACTGGCCGCATCTCAAGAGCTCAAGAGCCACATGTGATCCAGTGACCACCATATTGGAGAGTGTGGAGTATTTCCAGCATCGCAGAGAATTCCACTGGACAGTGCTGCTCTGGGCTGTGTTGGTGCTGGTGTCCTTTTGTGTCTCCCTGGATTGAAAGAACTTGGTGCTTGTAAGCTGACTGTCCAGAAAAGCTGAGGGGTTAAGGCACCCCTGGTCATATCTCAAATCCTGAATATAGTCAGAATTGCATTACTTCTTACCACCTACAACCTGGTCCCATTACTGTCAAATCTCTCCTGGATTTACTGCAACAGTCTTCTAACTCCCCTCCCAACTTCCATGCTAGGCTCTCACAATCTCTACTCCACATAACAGCCAGAGTGATCCTGCTCAGAACCTTCCAGTGGCTTTTGTGTCTTACACAGAGTAAAAGCCAACATCCTTACAATGACCCCCAAGGCCCTATATTCTGACCCTTCACCATCCCTTAGATGCATCTCTTGCTATACCTGCCTTGGTTTTCTCTTCTGCAGCCACACTGGCCTCCAGGTATGTTTTCCCTTGCCTTGGTTCTTTCCTGAAACACTCTTCTCCTGATAGCGCTACGTCTTGTTTCCCCACTTCCTTCAGCTCTTTGCTTAAAAGATTTCCCTGCCTACCCTATCTAAAATTTCAGTCCTGATGGGGAGGACCTTCAAGATGGCGGAGGAGTAAGATGTGGAGATCACCTTCCTCCCACAGATACATCAGAAATACATCTACATGTGGAACAACTCCTACAGAACACCTACTGAACGCTGGCAGAAGACCTCAGAATTCCCAAAAGGCAAGAAATTCCCCACATACCTGGGTAGGGCAAAAGAAAAAGAAAAAACAGAGAAAAAAGAATAAGGACGGGACCTGCACCACTAGGAGGGAGCTGTGAAGGAGGAAAGGTTTCCACACACTAGGAAGCCCCTTCATGGGCGGAGATGGGGGATGGTGGGTGGGGGAAGCTTTGGGGTCATGGAGGAGAGCTCAGCAACAGGGGTGCAGAGGGCAAAGTGGAGAGATTCCCGCACAGAGAATAAGTGCTGACCAGCACTCACCAGCCCGAGAGGCTGGTCTGCTCACCCGCCGGGGTGGGCGAGGCTGGGAGTTGAGGCTCAGTTTCGGTCGGAGCGCACAGGGAGAGGAATGGGGTTGGCAGCGTGAACGCAGCCTGAAGGGGTTAGTGCGCCACGGCTGGCTGGGAGGGAGTCTGGGGAAAAGTCTGGAGCTGCCTAAGAGGCAAGAGACCATAATTTCTGGGCGGTGCGTGAGGAGAGGGGATTCAGAGCACCGCCTAAAGGAGCTCCAGAGATGGGCACAAGCCGCTGCTATCAGTGAGGACACCAGAGATGGGCATGAAAGGCTAAGGCTGCTACTGCAGCCACCAAGAAGCCTGTGTGCAAGCACAGGTCACTATCCACACCTCCCCTCTCTGGAGCCTGTGCAGCCCACCACTGCCAGGGTCCCGTGATCCAGGGACAACTTCCCTGGGAGAACACAGGGTGTGCCTCAGGCTGGTGCAATGTCACGCCGGCCTCTGCCGCCACAGGCTCGTCCTGCATCTGTACCCCTCCCTGCCCCCGGCCTGAGTGAGCCAGACCCCCTAGTCAGCTGCTCCTTTAACCCCATCCTGTCTGAGTGAAGGAAAGACGCCCTCAGGCGACATACACGCAGAGGCGGGGCCAAATCCAAAGCTTAAACCCATGAACTCTGGGAACAAAGAAGAGAAAGGGGAATCTCTCCCAGCAGCCTCAGAAGCAGCAGATTAAATCTCCACAATCAACTTGATGTACCCTGCATCTCTGGAACATCTGAATAGAAAACGAATCATCCCAAAATTGAGGCAGTGGACTTTGGGAGCAATGGTAGACTTGGGGTTTGCTTTCTGCATCTAATTTGTTTCTGGTTTTACGTTTATCTTAGTTTAGTATTTAGAGTTTATTATCATCAGTAGATTTGTTTATTGATATGGTTGCTCTCTTCCTTTTATATATATATATATGTATATCCTTTTTCTCTTTTTGTGAGTGTGTATGTGTATGCTTCTTTGTGTGATTTTGTCTGTATAGCTTTGCTTCCACCGTTTGTCCAAGGGTTCTGT
>NW_006772915.1:217489-231490 GCF_000442215.2 Lipotes vexillifer | reverse complement strand
TTTTTTTTTTTTTTTTTTTTTTTTTTTTTTTTGTATAGGTTTTAGCACTTGCTATCATTGGTGGATTTGTTTTTTAGTTTGGTTGCTCTCTTCTTTCTTTTTTTTCCCTTTTTTGTTACTTTTTAATTTTTAAAAAATTAATTTTTAAAAATTTTAATAACATTTTATTTCACTTAATTTATTTTTCTTTCTTTCTTTTTCTCTCCCTTTTCTTCTGAGCCGTGTGGCTGATAGGGTGTTGGTGTTCCGGCCAGGTGTCAGGCCTGTGCCTCTGACATGTGAGAGCCAAGTTCAGGATATTGGTCCCCTAGAGACTGCTGGA
The DNA here is from genome assembly GCF_000442215.2 of Lipotes vexillifer. Lineage (NCBI taxonomy): Eukaryota > Metazoa > Chordata > Mammalia > Artiodactyla > Lipotidae > Lipotes > Lipotes vexillifer. The sequence goes on along the minus strand of NW_006772915.1, from coordinate 231,168 downwards.
TCCACGTAATATCAAACGGCAAAAGCTCTCTCAGAGATCTCCATCTCAACTCTAAGACCCAGCTCCACTCGACAATGAGCAAGCTACAGTGCAGGACACTCCATGCCAAACAACTAGCAAGACAGGAACACAACCCCACCCATTAGCAGAGAGGCTGCCTAAAATCATAATAAGGTCACAGACACTCCAAAACATACCACTGGATGTGGTCCTGACCACCAAAAAGACAACGTCCAGCCACATCTACCAGAACACAGGTACCAGTCCCCTCCACCAGGAAGTCTACACAACCCACTGACCAACCTTAGCCACTGGGGGCAGACACCAAAAACAATGGGAAATACGAACCTGCAGCCTATGAAAAGGAGACCTGAAACACAGTAAATTAAGAAAAATTAGAAGACAGAGAAACACAGAGCAGATGAAGGAGCAAGGTAAAAACCCACCAGACCAAAGAAATGAAGAGGAAATAGGCAGTCTACCTGAAAAAGAATTCAGAGTAATGATAGTAAAGATGATCCAAAATCTTGGAAATAGAATGGACAAAATGCAAGAAACATTTAACAAGGACCTAGAAGAACTAAAGAGCAAACAAACAAAGATGTATAACATAATAAATGAAATTAAAAATTCTCTAGAAGGAATCCATAGCAGAATAACAGAAGCAGAAGAACAGATAAGTGACCTGGAAGATAAAATAGTGAGAATAACTACTGCACAGCAGAATAAAGAAGAAAGAATGAAAAGAATTGAGGACAGTCTCAGAGACCTCTGGGACAACATTAAATGCACCAACATTCAAATTATAGGGGTCCCAGAAGAAGAAGAGAAAAAGAAAGGGACTGAGAAAATATTTGAAGAGATTATAGTTGAAAAGTTCCCTAATATGGGAAAGGAAATAGTCAATGAAGTCCAGGAAGTGCAGAGAGTCCCATACAGGATAAATCCAAGGAGAAACACACAAGACACATATTAATCAAACTATCAAAAATTAAAACAAAGAAAAAATATTAAAATCAGCAAGGGAAAAACAACAAATAACATACAAGGGAATCCCCATAAGGTTAATAGCTGATTTCACCGCAAAAACTCTGCAAGCCAGAAAAGAGTGGCAGGACATATTTAAAGTGATGAAAGGGAAAAACCTACAACCAAGATTACTCTACCCAGCAAGAATCTCATTCAGATTCGACAGAGAAATTAAAACCTTTACAGACAAGCAAAAGCTGAGGAATTCAGTATCACCAAACCAGCTTTACAACAAATGCTCACAGAACTTCTCTAGGCAGGAAACATAAGAGAAGGAAAAGACCTATAATAACAAATCCAAAACAAGAAAATAGTAATAGACACATATATATTGATAACTACCTTAAATGTCAATGGATTAAATGCTCCAACCAAAAGATATAGACAGGCTGAATGGATACAAAAACAAAATCCTTATATATGCTGTCTACAAGAGATGCACTTCAGACCTAGGGACACATACAGACTGAAAGTGAGGGGATGGAAAAAGATATTCCATGAAAATAGAAATCAAAAGAAAGCTGGTGTAGCAATTCTCATATCAGACAAAAGAGACTTTAAGATAAAGACTATTACAAGAGACAAAGAAGAACACTATATAATGATCAAGGGATCAATCCAAGAAGATATAACAATTGTAATTATTTATGAACCCAACATAGGAACACCTCAATGCATAAGGCAAATGCTAACAGCCAGAAAAGGGGAAATCTACCGTAACACAATCATAGTAGGGGACTTTAACACTCCACTTTCACCAATGGGCAGTTCATCCAAAATGAAAATAAATAAGGAAACACAAGCTTTAAATGATACATTAAACAAGATGGACTTAATTGATATTTATAGGACATTCCATCCAAAAACAACAGAATACACTTTCTTCTCACGTGCTCATGGAACATTATCCAGGATAGATCGTATCTTGGGTCACAAATCAAGCCTTGGTAAATTTAAGAAAATTGAAATCATATCAAATATCTTTTCTGACCACAGCGCTATGAGACTAGGTATCAACTACAGGAAAAAATCTGTAAAAAATACAAACACATGGAGGTTAAGCAATACACTACTAAATAACCGGGAGATCACTGAAGAAATCAAAGAGGAAATAAAAAAATACCTAGAAACAAATGACAATGGAGATACAACGACCCAAAACCTATGGGATGCAGCAAAAGCAGTTCTAAGAGGGAAGTTTATAGCAATACAATCTTACCTCATGAACAAGAAACATCTCAAATAAACAACCTAAACTTACACCTAAAGCAATTAGAGAAAGAAGAACAAAAAAATCCCCAAAGTTAGCAGAAGGAAAGAAAACATAAAGATCAGATCAGAAATAAATAAAAAAAAAAAGAAGGAAACAATAACAAAGATCAATAAAACTAAAAGCTGTGTCTTTGAGAAGATAAACAAAATTAATAAACAATTAGCCAGACTCATCAAGAAAAAAAGGGAGAAGACTCAAATCAATAGAATTAGAAAAGAAAAAGGAGAAGTAACAACTGACACTGCAGATTACAAAGGATCATGAGAGATTATTACTAGCAACCATATGTCAATAAAATGAACAACCTGGAAGAAATGGACAAATTCTTAGGAAAGCACAACCTTCTGAGACTGAACCAGGAAGAAATAGAAAATATAAACAGACCAATCACAAGCACTGAAATTGAAGCTGTGATAAAAAAATCTTCCAACAAACAAAAGCCCAGGACCAGATGGCTTCACATTGAATTCTATCAAACACTTAGAGAAGAGTTAATACCTATCCTTCTCAAACTCTTCCAATATGTAGCAGAGGGAGGAACACTGCCAAACAATGTGATAAACCATATTAACAAATGGAAGGAGAAAATGATCTCAATACAATCTCTATGGACATCTCAATATATGCAGAAAAAACTTTTGACAAAATTCAACACCCATTTATGATAAAAACCCTCCAGAAAGTAGGCACTGAGGGAACTTACCTCAACGTAATAAAGGCCATATATGACAAACCCACAGTGAATATGGTCCTCAATGGTGAAAAACTGAAACCATTTCCACTAAGGTCAGGAAGAAGACAAGGTTGCCCGCTCTCACCACTGTTATTCAACATAGTTTTGGAAGTTTTAGCCACAGCAGTCAGAGAAGAAGAAGAAATAAAAGGAATTTAAATCAGAAAAGAAGTAAAGCTGTCACTGTTTGCAGGTGACATGATACTATACATAGAGAATCCTAAAGATGCTACCAGAAAACTATAAGAGCTAATCAATGAATTTGGTAAAGTAGCAGATACAAAATTACTGAACAGAAATGTCTTGAATTCCTATACACTGATGATGAAAAATCTGAAAGAGAAATTAATGAAACACTCCCATTTACCGTTGCAACAAAAAGAATAAAATACCTAGGAATAAACCTACCTTGGGAGACAAAAGACTTGTATGCAGAAAACTATAAGACACTGATGAAAGAAATTAAAGATGATACCAACAGATGGAGAGATATACCATGTTCTTGGATTGGAAGAATCAACATTGTGAAAATGACTCTACTACCCAAAGCAATCTACAGATTCAATGCAATCCCTATCACACTACCAATGGCAATGTTTAGAGAACTAGAACAAAAAATCTTAAATTTGTATGGAGATACAAAAGACCCAGAATAGTCAAAGCAGTCTTGAGGGAAAAAAAACGGAGCTGGAGGAATCAGGCCCCTGGACTTCAGACTATACTACAAAGCTACAGTAATCAAGACAATATGGTACTGGCACAAAACCAGAAATATAGGTCAATGGAACAGGATAGAAAGCCCAGAGATATACTCACGCACATATGGTCACCTTATCTTTGATAAAGGAGGCAAGAATATACAGTGGAGAAAAGACAGCCTCTTCAGTAAGTGGTGCTGGGGAAACTGGACAGCTACATGTAAAAGAATGAAATTAGAACACTCCCTAACCCCATACACAAAAATAAACTCAAAATGGATTAAAGACCTAAATGTAAGGCCAGACACTATAAAACTCTTAGAGGAAAACATAGGCAGAACATTCTATGACATAAATCACAGCAAGATGCTTTTTGACCCACCTCCTAGAGAAATGGAAATAAAAACAAAAATAAACAAATGAGACCTAATGAAACTTAAAAGATTTTGCACAACAAAGGAAACCATAAACAAGACGAAAAGACAACCCTCAGAATGGAAGAAAATATTTGAAAATGAAGCAACTGACAAAGGATTAACCTCCAAAATTTACAAGCAGCTCAATGCAGCTCAATATCAAAGAAAACAAACAACCCAATCTAAAAATGGGCAGAAGAACTAAATAGACGTTTCTCCAAAGAACATATATAGATTGCCAACAAACACATGAAAGGATGCTCAACATCACTAATCATTAGAGAAATGCAAATCAAAACTACAATGTGGTATCACCTCACACCAGTCAGAATGGCCATCATCAAAAAATCTACAAACAATAAATGCTGGAGAGGGTGTGGAGAAAAGGGAACCCTCTTGCATTGTTGGTGGGATTGTAAATTGATACAGTCACTATGGAGAACAGTATGGAGGTTCCTTTAAAAACTAAAAAGAGAACTACCATACGACCCAGCAGTCCCACTACTGGGCACATACCCTGAGAAAACCATAATTCAAAAAGAGCCATGTACCCCAATGTTCATTGCAGCTCTATTTACAATAGCCAGGACATGGAAGCAACCTAAGTGTCCATCGACAGATGAACGAATAAAGAAGATGTGGCACATATATACAATGGAATATTACTCAGCCATAAAAAGCAACGAAACTGCTTTGTAGTGAGTTGGATGGACCTAGAGTCTGTCATGCAGAGTGAAGTAAGTCAGAAAGAGAAATACAACTACCATATGCTAACACATATATACAGAATCTAAAAAAAAAGAAAAAAGGCCATGAAGAACCTAGGGGCAGGACGGGAATAAAGATGCAGACTTAGAGAATGGATTTGAGGACATGGGGAGGGGGAAGGCTGAGCTGGGATGTAGTGAGAGAGTGGCATGGATATATATACACTAGCAAATGTAAAATAGATAGCTAGTGGGAAGCAGCTGCATAGCACAGGGAGATCAGCTCGGTGCTTTGTGATCATGTAGAGGGATGGGATGAGGTGGGTGGGAGAGAGATGCCAGAGTTAGGAGGTATGGAGATGCGTGCATATGTATAGCTGATTCATTTTGTTATAAAGCAGAAGCTAACACACCATTGTGGATCAATTATACTCCAATTAAGGTGTTAAAAAAATTTGTCCCCCTGAACAGAATTTCATATCCCCCTTCTATTTCCCTGACACTTGTCACTATCCACATACCATATGTTTTACTTATTAGTGTTGTTTCTTTCCTGATTCCTCTGCTGGAAGGTAAGCTTGGCTGAACAGAGTTTTGTCTATTTTGTTCACTTCTATATCCCAGTGCTTAGAACAGTGCCTGGCACCTAGTAGGTGTTCAATAAATATTTACTAAATGAATGAATTCATTTTGCAACTCAAGCTCCTCCGGATGAATGAGGTAAATGAAGAGACATGGGTTTTAGATGCATGAGATTCTGCCTCCTTCTAGATGTGAGACTTTAAGCCAATCGCTTAGTTCCTTTGAGCTTGTTTCATCTGTAAAATGAAAATTATAATACCTGCCTGGAAGGATTGTCATTAGGATTAATTAGGGCGTTCCCTAGTACATAGTCTGAGCACAATAAGGTTATTCCAGGAGCTGTGAAATTTGGCCCAGGGCTCTTCTTCATCTACTAGTGTCAATGTGAAAACCATGCTATCCTTTCTTTCACTATGCATTTAAAAATGTTGTGCTTTTATTTTAATAATAGAAACATTATATGTAGGAAAATTTTTGGAAAATCTGGGTGATGAAAACTGATGATAATTGGTGATTACTGAGTTTGGCTGTGAGGTTTCTTTACAACAGTTTTTAGATGGGAAAGCTAGGAATCAATGCTGATATTCTATGAATGAAAGTTTCACAGAAATTCCAATAGAGAAAAGCAGTTGGAAAATCCGGTCGTGCTGAGTCACACACGGTGGCATAAGCCTGCTGCACTCAGAAAGAACCTACACCACAGGGTAGTCACATTTCAAAGAGGGAATTTTGTTTAGCAAAATAGTGTAGTCTATATGGTCTATCATGTTGAATTAATGTTATTTGGAATTTTATTTTTTTATTGTTATATTAGAACCCTATGCTTATAGAATGTATACCTCATTTTATGTTTTACTTATTTAGAAGTGTAGCAGAGGTCCCACCAGAAAAATTGGCACGGTGGCATAAGCCTGCTGAACTCAGAAAGAACCTACACCACAGGGTAGTCACATTTCAAAGAGGGAATTTTGTTTAGCAAAATAGTGTAGTCTATATGGTCTATCATGTTGAATTAATGTTATTTGGAATTTTATTTTTTTATTGTTATATTAGAACCCTATGCTTATAGAATGTATACCTCATTTTATGTTTTACTTATTTAGAAGTGTAGCAGAGGTCCCACCAGAAAAATTGAAATGACTCTAAACATTTAAAACAGAGGCAACTTAACACAGGGAAGTGGTGACGCAGGGGGTGGGATTGCTGAGACACAAATGGGATGCACTTGAGAAACTGGAAACAGCAGGAAGCTACCCCACCTGTAGGCTGGAGAGATGAAAGAGGATGGTTTTGGAGCCCAGGGTGGCTGCCCAAGGTAGGCAAAGATGGGAGGAAGTACCCTGGCTTCTCCCTTCCCTCAGCCTCCACTTCTTCAGTAATGCTTCCCATTGGCTGACTCTAGTAGAAGCCCAGGAGACATAGGAGAGGGGAAATGCATCCGGCAGGGATCAGCTCCTCTCCACTGTGCGTGTGTGCACACACACACACACACACACACACACACACACTTCAGCAATACAGAGCAGAGCAGGGGAGGGGTGAAGAGATTGTCTAAGGACAAACTCACCACCAACACATTGAAATTATATGGACATGTGGTTGATTGCAACCATCCGTGTTCTTCCCTTCCATCCTTTTTCAATTTTTTATTTTTTTAGGTAAAAAGTGGATTTATTTACAGAGATACACATTCCATAGATGGGAGGTGGTCCGTCTCAAAAGGCAAGAGCAGCCCTGGGAGAAACACACTCCACAGACAGAGTGTGGACCATCTCAGAAGGCCTCTTCCCTTCCACCTTGAGTGGCAGTCAGGTTGACGGGGTGGGTTTGGCACTACTCCAGCTCCAGTGGTGGGCCCTGATTGGTTTCCTTGTCTAAACCAGGCAGGGGGACCCCATTTCCCTTGCTATAGTGATCAGTTACATGAGTGATGGCTTAAATCAACAGCTCAACACATTCCTCAGGCCTCAGTTTACGTCTTAGGGTTCTTTCTCCTGGATATGAACCAAAAAAAGCACATAACATCCCAGCATTCCTAGCAGCCATCTGTGGCTGGGTCAGGACAAGCCTGAAGGGAGAGGCACAATGCTGAGTCTCTCTCTCACACACACACACCGCACACCAAAGCAGAGACAGAGCTTACCTCACAAGCCTGGTGGTCATTATTCCCCGGGGTCCTCATTTGTTTGAACCAGATCAGTCCCCTTTCATGTCCAAGTCAGTCTGAACTGGGTTTTCTGTTGCAACTAATACAATAATAAAAATAAGTTAGGTCGGCATTGGGAGTCCCAAGGATAAAAAATAGTGTGTTAACGGAGGTACAGACATCGTTCAAGCTTGGGAAACGCTAGCAACTCCCGACAGCCCCACATCTTCCTTTCCGCACTGGAGATGAATAAAGAAGAACTGCACCAGGCGTGGACCATGCCAGGTCATGGAGGCCTTTGGATGCTAAGCCGAGAGTGTGTGATGCTTCTGCAGCGGCTCCACGGCACACCCCTGGCTCTGAACCAGGAGGAGAGATGCTTGCTTGGTGAAGTGAGGACCTCCCAAGCAGCTGTGCGTGGGCTAAGCACAAAGCATGGGGTCAAGCTCTACAGCATGGGTGAGACTTGGGCCAAACAAGCAGAAAAGGGGGTCGATGCTACCATGTCAACATTCTCTCTTTAGGTGGAAAAATCAATGGCTTAGAATTTTAATAGGTTAAGAATTTGTCTCACTGAATTCGGGGCAATGCTTAGATGTTAAATCTATTGACAAGAACATCTGGCCTGAGTTTCCTCAAAAGGAAGGCCTGTTGGAGGGACTCCCTTCTACCAAGAGAGGCCATGGTCCTGTAATTCCTGGAGAAACCACCAGGATCCATGCAAAGTCAGGGAAAGTGAGTGGGTTTAAGCATTTTGGAAGCTTCTTCCCTCTGCTGGAATTTGGTAGCAAAGGCCTCTGAGCTCGCATGAACGTACTGAATAGGGTCCTTTGGATTTCTGCAGACTGATTTTTGAAATAGGAGGATTGTTCAGCCTGAGTCCTTTGTCTCCTCCTGAATTAACTTGTGACCTAAGGTCAGTATGGCACAGGGGAATCTAGAGAGCACCTTCCCCAGTCCCTCTGGTCCCCTAAGGCTTGTCTGGATTAGAGGATGTGGGTTAGAATTCACTATTTCACGCTGGACCATGAAAGAGTTGCTATTTCTGTTACTGGCTATGGCGGTTTGCTGCTGGTCATTTGGGATTAACTTGGGTCCCCTACAAAGTGTACATATAACTGTTCCCCTCTCTTCCGTGGTCTGGGCTGCTGTGGGTTTTCTCTGAGGCAGACCGAAGTCTGGTGGGTGGAGGAACAGAAAGTGGGTGCTGACATTTGCTTGGGAACCAGCAGGTATTTCAGGGAAAGTTTTCATGGAATAAATAAACCAGCTCAGTTTAACCTTTAGCCGTAGTCTTGGAGTTTTGGGGTCTCCTGGGCTTTAGGGTAACAGTTTTGCTTTGATTTGCCTCAAATCACTCTCCACCGGGCAGTTGTGCATTTGGAGCTGTCTCTGAAACCTCCATCACTCCCAATGTCTGACTTTCATTGTTCAGGGAGCAATTTTAGGGCAGCCTGCACCTAACTCCTAATGCATCCATTGATTTCACTATCAGCTAAAGTCAGTTTTCTCTTCTTTCTGGTGGTGGTGGACAGCTGGTAGACCGGAGATGGGACTTGAGCAAAGTTAACCGAACATTCAGGCAACAAGTTTTCCCTTTTCTTCTTTGGTTCCACAGCTGAGTTCCCGATACATTGCCCTGGCGATTCAGCTTGGATTCTCAAACCTTTCCTCAGTCCCTCTGTGAGTGTGAAATCCTGCTCATTTCTGAGGCTCAGGAAAAATTCAGTGATGGACACTTCAGATCCTTTGGAAGGATCCTTCAGAAGATCTCAGAGGACAGGAGTCTGACTCAGTCCGTTGAGTTCGTACAAGACACTTACCATCATGCTGAAGGAGGTTTTGGGCTGACCATCATGTCCAGCTGCTGGTCACGAAGTTGGGTTGGCGAACACTTGGATGTCACCACTGGCACTGGAAACAAGAGCCTTCAAGCTATTCTGTTACCTCATGAGGAGATGCAGCCTTTTCTTTCTGCTGTGTGGTTAGTTTAGGAAAACCATGACATGCAATAATATTTCAGAACTCCCAATTTGGGGATTTCCCCCTGTTCTATGTCTTCTCTTTATTCTCTCCCCCATTGGGGTGATCAGGCCTTTCTGGGTTCATTGGCCCAGGGTTTAAAAGCAAACAAAGAGGAGTTTCCTGGACTTTAGCCTCCAAAAGCTTAAGCCCCTACAGAAATGGTAGACAAAATGTTTTGCCTGCACAGAGTCTATGCAGATCGGCAGCTCCATGGAGATTTCCACACCCCACTGGGACAGGAAGCACCAGAGTGGTTCCAGAGGTGCCCCTCAAACAAGGCATGGAAGGAACAGAGTAAGTTTCAGGGACTGAGTGGGCTAGGCACCCACAAGAGGGGTGTCTGCAAGAGGATATGCCTCGACAGATGTGTGACAGATGTACAGAATGAGGTATGAATTGGGGATGTCTGTAGGGACAAATGACTTGAGTCCATAGAGTGGCATTTTCTTCCCTTCTCCCTGTCCCATTACCCACCCACCAGGCACCTTGCACAGGAGCCCCATAGAGTGTCGACTCTACAATGGCCCAAGCTGGGGATACCTTTAAATTTCATTAAATGTGACCTTCTCAGCTGCCAGCACGTTCTGTGTGGTGGTATGAACTGCATAAAAATGCCCCTTCTGGGTGGTCAAATGCCAAAATGGTGCACCTCCCCAGGCTGATTCAGCCGTATGCTAGGGTGTGTGGTTTAGCGGGTAGGGTGCAGGCTGAATTTCAGCCATCACTGAGGCCCTCAGCTGTGAGGCGCTTAAACTGTGCCACCGAATGTGGAGGCCCCGTGTGGACTGAGGTTCATCCCCTCCACGTGTGACTTTAGGTCACCTATAGCTGTGTAGAAATGAGCATTCTGACCGCCTATAAAAGGGGTGAGTGATTCAGTGGTGGTGTGGCAATACTGGAAGTCAGAAGGTTCGGTCCTGGAAGCGTCGTTTGTTCTCAGTGTGGTGGAGGCAAGCATTTAACATTGGAACTGTGGTTTCTTCATCTGTTCGGTGGGGATAAGAGCTCTCTTGCTCTTCCTCGCACAGCTGCAGTTTGGGTCAAAGGCAGGGATATCCATGAACCTGCTCTGGAAATGGTGAACTGGGGCTGAGCCCCTAAAGTTCATGGAGCCACCGAAGGAGGTGAGATTATAGTGCAACCCTCTGTGAGCGAGAGAAGGTCAGGAGCCCTGGAATCTGCTTTGGTGGCAGACTTTGTGAGACTGGGGAGGAAGGGCAGGAAGAGAGACCCAGGGCTGGCCTGTGTGACAACTATAGGTCATACTTTAAGGCTCTGTGAGGAGGAGGTGAGTGTCTGCTGGGGCAGAGGAAGTCCGGGGCCACTGCTATTTGGCTGTCAGTATAAGTGGGCCCAGTTTGCGTGAGGTGACTTGTCATAAGTCTGTGCACCTTTGGGGACGTGAGGCCTGGAGCCTGCGGTAATCTGGGGCCAGTCAGGAGACAAAAGCCACACAGGAGGTCAAACAGGGAGAGCTGAATATAAAGAATGATAAACTCAGATGGAAGAGTATCTGTAAGGTAAAAGAAACTGCATGGCTCTCTAGGGCTGAGGACGTCCACCCCAGGAAGGACGAATTTGGAAGGGGGCTGGACCTCACTGGAGGTCGTGGTTTGGTCAGTGGGTAGCAGAGAGGTTTATTGGTTCAGCCAGGCTGGAGTGGGCCTGGAGCGGCCGGACAAGCAACAGGCCACCCTCAGGAGTGCAGCCATCCTCAGTGAATGGCTGGGTGTGCAGCAGGAGACAGGGAAGCCTTCAGAACACATGACCCACCTGTGCACAGGCCCTGGTTTCTGTGTCAAGGGGACTGCAGAAAGGTGATCGCCAGGCCAAGGCTGCAAGGTTGCAGAGGGACTGTGTTCTGAGCTGCGGGGAGGGGGTTGGATGGGTTGGGGGGGTAGGTTCTTAGATGCCCTCATACCACCTCCAACTGGCACGGAACTGCAGGCGACCCCCTCCTGCAATGTCCCTCCAGTGCCCTCTGAGAAGAGAGCTCACGTCGTGTTTACTGTAAAGAAGCCAGGGCACTGGCCACACTCCCAGACTAAGATCCGCAGCCCTCTCATTTCTACGAGCTGCCTGCCTGGCCTAACCTTCCTGAGGCGACAGCTAGGATACTCTCGAGATTATATGCTCAAGTTCAGGGTAGAAAATAAATGAAAGCGCCATTCCTTCCTCCTCGTCCTAGGGAAGAAAGAAAATTCACGCAAGTTTTCTCAAACTAGACTCTATAGTCATCCTTCGTAATTTTGTTTGCCATATTCACAGTCCATCTGTACTATGATTTACTTGCTTTCTTTTTTTAAGAGTTGAGTCACTTTTTAACTCTTAACAAAATGATTTGAAAATGGAAGTCTGTAAAAAAAAAGAAAGAAAATGGAAGTCTGTATGGCTTTAATTAATGGAAAATCAGAGAAGGGAACTGCAAATACATTGAAAACAATCTTTTAAAATCAGGCTAGATGCTGTGTCTGGCCAAAGACACAAGCATGAAGCCTGTTGCTTCTCTGCGAAAAAGAGAGCGTAGCAAAAAGGCCTGATTGAGACTCTATCATTAATCAGGACTCAGAGAGTTGGAAAGGAAATAACTTTTTCTACCTGGTATTCAGTGGTTTAAGACCCTGTCACATGGCACCTTGAGCATCTCAGATACACTGGGACAGCCTGCATTCACTAAGAGACCTGGACATGGGATCAGATGCATCTGTGATGAATTCCTCCCTTGTGACATGAGGTAAAATATTTAACGTTGCTGGTGTGCATGTCAGTTGTTAAAAACTTGAAAAAAAGTGAAGCCTTAGAAATACTCCTTAATGCAGAAATTTATGTGTGTGTGTAAAATATAAATAAAACCTGGGAAGTGAAAAGACATATATACAAAGATGTTTATTCTAACATTGCACAAAATACAAATCACAAATCCAATCTCCATGGTCCAAAAGAGAAAGTTGATAAAATAAATTATGATACCATCCTAAAGAGAAATGCAATGTTGCTATCATAAATGATGTATATTTTTCCTATCATAATAGGAAAATTAAAATTTTTTTGTATGTTGATGAGGTGTGTAGAAATGTAACTTTTAATGTGTGTAGGTGTGAGAGTAAAACAATGGCATCTTTGGCAGGGTTATTTGGCAGAATCAATCAAAAGGTAACATGGTCTTTTCTAACAGGAGCCTTTCTTACTGTGATATCTACAAGCAAGATTTAAAATAGAAAAACACGGGACTTTCCTTGTGGTTCAGTGGGTAAGACTCCGCTCTCCCATTGCAGGGGGCCCAGGTTCATTCGCTGCTCAGGGAACTAGATATTGCATGCATACCACAACTAAGAAGTCCACATGCCACAACTATAAGCCCACATGCTGCAACTAAAAAGATCCTGCATGCCACAAATAAAAGATCCCGCATGCTGTAATGAAGACCCAGCAGAGCAAAATAATAAATAAATAAATATTTAAAAAAATAATAAAATAGAAAAACACAAAAAGTCCTAATTCCCTTCAGTAGGGAATAGTTGAAAACATTATCGTATTTCCATAATGAAGAGCCATGCAGCCATGAAAAAGAATGCTCTAGATCCTGCACGTGTACTGACAGAGATGTCCACACTATATTGTTCAGTGAAAAACGTAAGTTGCAAAACAAAAATAAATGGTGTGTTCCCACTAAAAATGTATACACACACACAGATATATGTGTATATATGTACACACATATATATCTTTAGTTCTGTATGAAAAATATCAGGCCAGAGTCCATTAGTCCATTAAACTATTAACAGTGGTTACCTGTGGATATCAGGACTGGAGAGGCAGCACATTGGCAGGAGAGGCAGACTTAAATGATGGAATTAGGGATGAGTTTTACTCCTTTTAAAAAAAATACCCTAAATAAAAATATCTTAAAAAATGACAAGCTCTCTCTTTCAGGTTACAATTTCTTTTTGTAAAATTCTGTAAGTAATTTTAGAAAAAAACCCCAAGGTCCTATATAAACACACACACACACATACACACACATACACACACACACACACACACACACACCTGAATTGACCAGAAAGAGT
>NW_006772915.1:160809-217115 GCF_000442215.2 Lipotes vexillifer | reverse complement strand
AAAGAGTGTTTACACTTACAGCATAGGTTAAGAGAGAAAACCAGGCCACAGAACATTATGATCCCAATCTTGCTAAAAATAAGTCTATTTCAGGGTACAGTATATGCATAGAAAAATAACTGGAAAGATACATAGAGAATTGTTAGCAGGGTTTTTCTCTGGTAGTATTATGGCTAATCTTTGTTTTTCTTTTCGCTCATCTGTATTTTCCAGTTTTCTATAATGAACTTGAATAAGGAAGGAAGGAAGGAAGGAAGGGAAAGAAAGAAAGGAAAAAAGAAAGAAAGGAAGGAAGGAAGGAAGAAACAGAAAGAAAAAAGAAAGAAAGAAAGAAGGAAAGAAAGGAGGAGAGAGGGAGGGAGGAAGGAAGGAAGGAAGAGAAAGAAAGAAAACAAGAGAAAACCTCTGAGCCAACCTGGACAGGGATGAAATGTGAAGAATGCAGGTATCCAGCACAGGCGGGCATCTGACATCTGAGTTGCTCTGTCCTTGCTTTACCTGGTGGAGGAGCAGTGGTTCGGTTCTCCCTGTTAGGACCTATCCCCTGCACCCTCAGAGCTGCGCTCTGTCCCTTGTGTCACCTGCAGGGAAAGCTGTGGCCTTGGACACTCCTAAGGCTGCAAGCCCTCCAGATCATCCTTCCAATCTCCCAGGTGTGCAGCTGGGGGTAGAGGAGAGGCCAGATTGCAGCCTCTTTGGCTAAGCAGGTCCCACTTTTATTAGACACAAACCTAGGAAAAAAACCTCAACCTGGGGAAAAGTTTCTATTTAGAGCTGGGAAACTAGGCCACTTGGAAGATCAGTGACCTACATTTCCTGCTATATAAATGGAAGATGAAATAGCGGTTGTTAGTGCTGCGTGCAGGCGCTGAAATTCCATCAAAAGGCAGCGAGGAGAAAGGGAGGAAAAAAGGGAGAGAGGGAGGGAGGGAGGGGATTTCAAAGAGCTTCTGTATTTGAAATCTTTTTCATCCTAGCTAATGATATTTAACCATGGAGGAAAAAATGGGTCTCCCAGCTGTGTATTTGTTTTCCTGGAAGAGCAGTTTTTGATAACTGGTGGCTCCTTCAGCAGGTAAAAAAATCCATCCCCATTCTGAGCCTGTTAGAAAAATAGCAGCTTCCCCAGGCTCCCGCTAGCCTCCCACAAAAACCAGTCTTGGTATCTCACGCTGGCCTCCAGCTGTCTGCTTTTTGCTTTAGACTTCTGAGAAACTGTTTGCTTGATCTCATCCGTCTGGGCTCTTTGCATTGGACCCCGTGGAGCATCTAAGGTTAATAGGCTCTTGGAGCCCGAGTTCCCATGAATCTTGGTGGTGGAGGTGCATGGTTGTCCAGAGGAAGAAAAAATAGAATGGCAGCCTCACGCAGGGCTTCTTATCCATAGCTGCCTCATAGCAGAGTCTGGGGCGTCAAGGGCAGCATTTAGATGGTAATCACTAGATGGAGAACACTGAGGCCATGATCATTTTATTCATTGTCAATTCACACTGGGGTTCTCTGTAATCGTTAAAATGTGGAGACAAGGAGATTACTGACTCCATACCTGCAGTTGATGTTTCTAATATTCCCCAATATCCAGTTCTCTCCTAATTCTGGTTCACTGAGCATTGCCATTTCCCGTACCAGGGGTTTGAGCCATGGTAATGTAATAGAAGTTACATGATAGACATAAGCATTGAAGCACTGACGCTGGATCCTCAGGCCTCCTCCCCTGCAGCAGCCAACGCAGCTGCCTCCTGTAGAGATCAGCTTCTCAAGAAGGAACAGCCCCTGTCAGTCTGGGTCGCGGAGTGAGGGTGTCAGGGAGCAGAAGTTCTCCAAGCCCAGCCCAGGCTGACGGGTCATGTGAGCGAGAAATCATCTTGTTATTTCGGTCACTGGGCTGGAGACAGTCTGTACACCTATGCTGATTGAGGCAGTATCATATCAATGCATTGCTGAACTGGTTATAGTTTTGGTCATACAACCGAAAAACCAAAACCAAGGAACAACTATGCAAAGCGAAAAAGCCGATGACCGTGTTTGTTGATGGAGACACAGCAGGGATTACTCAGACACAGCCTCTCCTCTCCCGGATCTTACATGCAGATACAGGGAATTCACACATTCTGGGATGTGTTCGTAATAATAAATAAGTAAATAATAACTACATTTGCTGTAGCAAATTATCACAAACAGTGGCTTACGACAATAGGAATTTTTTTCTCTCACAGTTTCGAGGCCAGAAGCCAAGGCGTCAGCAGGGCTGTGCTCCTTCCCAAGGCTCTGCGGGAGAATCCTTTCCTACCTTTTTCAGCTTCCGGTGGCTGTTAACATTCCCTGTGGCCACATCTCTCCTCTGCCTCCATGGTCACGTGGCCTTCTCCTCTGGGCATCTCAAATTTCCATCTGCTTTTCTCTTATAAGGATACTTGTCACTAGGGTCCACCTGGATAATCCAGAATGATCTCACTTTGGATCCTTAATTACATCTGCAAAGACCCTTTTTTCAAATAAAGTCACATTTACAGGTTCTGGGTGGACATATCTTTTGGGGACCACCATTCAACCCATTACCTGAATATTTTCTAAGGGCCAGCCACTAGGCAGTTTACATCCATGTTTTATCTGACTTTTTCTCCCAGTCAGTCTCTGAAGTAGATATTATTGTGCCCATTTTAAAGGCAGAGAAACTGAGCTGAGTTTCAGGGATGTTAAGTAACTCGTCTAAGGTCACACAATGGTGGCAGCCAGACGATATTCCAGGTCTTATTCCTAAACCCGTAGAATTTCATGTCTATATCTGTATCATCTATATCTATATTATATACCTATATCTATATCTATGTCTATCTATATATATACATCTACACCTATCTATATCTATCTATCTCTCTATCTATCGATCTATCATCTATCCATCTCCAAATAATTGTCATTTTCTCCAAACCACTGTTGCTTAAAAGATTTCTGGAACCCCCCTGCTTCTAAACCACTTTACAATCCACACAAAAAAAGTCTGCCTACTTGGATTATTGTCACAATTTGTCTTATATGTGGTCTTAGGCAGCTTTATTTTCATATGATGTAGTTCCCAGATTAAATTCTGCTCTCAGTAAACAGGCCCCAGCATCTGACGAATCATTGCCTATGGATTTCTCAAAGCACTAATTACTCAAGAGCAAAGTAAGCTGGTTAAATCCAGTTGAAGGCTTTGCTCTGCAATTGAGGGGCCCAGGTAGAAAGACAATGTGGAATGCCCCCAGTACAATCTGGGTTGTCACACCAGTGTAACCCTTCTGCTGTGTCCCAGGGATGTCTGGAAGGCATGCAGGTGTGGCTCATTAACCAAACATAAGTATATGGAGTCCATGTTGCAGAAAGCCTTCCTTTTCCCATTGAATTCAGTCTGAGCCACATACTATTGGTGCCATCCCCAACAGCTATCTCCTTCTGTCTCCTTTGCTGGAAATGCTGGCTCCCCACTTTTTTAGAGGCCACGTGGCAGCTGGGAATGCAGGGTTACCTTACAATAGTGGGGAAACACTTCTTGACCTCCTGCAGATTCAGAACAGAATGACGCAGAGCAGCTGGGATGTAACCAGATGTGCCTGGAGCTCCCTACCTCTGGACTCACAGCAAGGAAATCAGTGCCTTTATTTGAATCTTGCGTTGCCTACACCAATAGCACACTGCCTGATCACAGGAATTATAACAACAATAAGGTAACATTTACTGAGTACCCAGTATGTGCTGGGAACTTTTCATAGACTATCTCATTTAATTCTCACATCAATGCTATGAGGCAGGTATTGTTATTCCTTCCATTGTACAGATGAGAAACCAAGGTACAGAGAGGTTAAGTAACATACCCAGGGGAGCACAGCAAGTATGATGGAGGCAGAATTTGAACCCAGAGCCATGTGCTTAACCCCTATGCTGTGCCAGTTGAATGGGCATCTGGGAACCTCTCTTCTCTTCCCTCCTAGAAAGCCCTATTCTGCCACCTGCTTAGCCAATTCTTCCTGAAGTAGAAAGAGTAATTCCACTGGGAAGTACTCTCAGCCCTTAGGACCTTGGGCACAGAATAGATATTTTCTCATTGGAAGGGGGATGACAAGTTTGTTATTTGGGAAGAAGGAACATTTAGAATGCCTTGTTTCTTTTGGGTTGACAGGGATCCTTAAGTTGAGATCAGCTAGTTATGTCTGCAGAGGGCTTGAGTAGGATGAGAGGTACTGTGTGTGCTAGGGGTTTATCATTCCCGCTATGGTGAACAACAAGACATTACATCCAACAGAGTAAAGGACTTTATTGCTAGGTTGGGTGGCAATGGAGGGTACTACTTTTATGTAATCTTGGCCTTGAATGTCACTCCATAGGTAAACAAGAGAATGTGTGTTTGGCACATATGATATAAATGGCAAGGAGGGACACCTATGTGGGATGGTTTTCCATGTCTCCTGCCATCCTGATTACAGTGTGGGAGGAAAGCCCTGTTGCCATAGGTCGAGGGTAAGCTTTAACTTGGCCCAAATTAAATGGCTGCAGATTATGATTAATTGATTTTGATTAAATTGGATTTTAATATCTATTACCTATCTCTATAAATGTAATTTCTTGATGAAGGCATTCTTTATGTAGAGGTTTAAAAGAAAAATTGATAAATAGCTCAGCCTGGCTGTTGGATTTCTATTTCCTCTCCAACTCCTGCCTGTACCATTGCTGCCAGCACTTCTCAGAGCCTTCCTTGAAACTGTCCTGTTTTACATGTCCTGGTCATTCAGTTATTGGCTCCTTTGTTCACCAGTAAACTGAGGCTCTGGCTAGCATCGTCCCATGGGAACAGCTCCCTGAGAAGCTAGTTTGGGCAATCTCTCATAATGTGGCCTACTTCCATGCCCTGGAAGCATGTTTCTTGATGGGGGCTCCTGGCCCCTGAGGGCTACTGGTTCTCCCACGTCTCACCAAATGACACTCTTAGTGAATTAAAGCTGTTCCCATTTTGCTCACGGCAGGTTTCAGAGTGCTTTTTCAAGAAACATGCAGCCCTGCCTCCACCAAGGCTTGTCTGGGCCTCTATATTTTTATAAAGCGCAAACCTATTTGTTTTTCTATTTCCTTCTGTGGCTCCCTTTCTGTTCAAGGCTCTTGGCAAAACTGTGAAGTAACTTCTGTTTTTCTTCCCAGCCTTCCTTGCTGTGTCCCATTGCTCTGTGGAAGCTCTGCAACCGTCTTCCATGGAGAGTTTCCCATTCCTGAGCACCTGCAGTGAGCCAGACCTGCCTTAGCAATGTATACCCTAACACTCATTTAAATTCTCAGTAGGGCTTCCCTGGTGGTGCAGTGGTTGAGAGTCGGCCTGCCAATGCAGGGGATACGGGTTCGTGCCCCAGTCCGGGAAGATCCCACATGCCGTGGAGCAGCTGGGCCCGTGAGCCATGGCCGCTGAGCCTGCGCGTCCGGAGCCTGTGCTCCGCAACGGGAGAGGCCACAGCAGTGAGAGGCCTGCATACCACAAAAAAAAAAAAAAAAAAAAAAATTCTCCCAGTAAATCTCTCTGCTGTTTTAAAGAAGAGGGAAATTGAGGCTCAGGGAGGTCAAATAACATTGCTAGTTTCCTCCCCAGTAAGAACATGGGTTCGGCTCAGGTCTGAAGTCCGAGCTGTGGAGTGTCCCCTGTAGGCTGTCTCCCACCCCACCCCCTGACCTCTGTTTCCTCCCGTTCCCTATAACATCTGCTCTCAGCAGCCTCTATTTTCCTAGCCATTGTCATCTGTTCTCATTCATTTTCTATTCCATTATTTTCCTCCATGACAGTGCTGCCTCTTTAAAATACAAATCCAATCACATTCCTCCTTAGGATAAAATTATTCCTGGCTTCCCATTGCTTTCCAGACAGAATCCAGGCAAGCACAGCTCTCGGGCCTGAGGGGCCTTTACTTGCCTCCATTCTGTCCTCTACTCCTCCCCTACTCCATCAGGGATGCTCACCCCTTGCACGCTGCACGGAATTGTTGGCAGCCCCTAGAATATCCCCTGACTCTCTTTCACCATCATTCCTTTGCCTGTGATATTCTCTGCTGCCTAAAATGGGCACACTTCCGCCTGACCTTGAAGATTCAGCTGAGGAGTCGCTGCTCTGGGAAGCCAGCTGCGCTGGGCCATTCTGTGTGGAACCCCTCCCTGCAGGACAGCCTGCCCTGGGTTCGGTGCTCTGGAGGCCCCTCCTGCAGCCGGGCCCTGCCTGCCCAGCCTGTGCCCCTCATCTAGACCACACCCGGAGTGTCAGGACCTGGGATGTTCTTCCTAGATGGCCCCAGCCTGCTTCCAGGGCCTGAGGGGTCAGAGTAACAGCCAAGGGGAGGCCACTTTTCAGGAGAGGAATGTCATGTGAACTTAGGCTTACAGACTGGGTTGCACACGAATATGCTTGGGAGGCCTTTTGGGATGTCCCATGAAGCCAGGATGGGAACAGAAAGTGGGGATGGTGAGCTGGGGCTGAGAGCACGCCGCTGCTGGGTGCTACAAGTACTAAACATGGCCTGCAGCTACCACTGTGCTTCCTTTCCTCCCTTCCTTCCTTCCTCCCTCCCTCCCTCCCTTCCTTTACTGTTGTAAAAGAACACCTAACACACAATTTACTGTGTTAACCCTTTTCTTTTTATCAATATTAAGAGGGATCTGCTAACACTTGGGGTGTGACTTTTTCATACTAGGAACTCTGGAAATGAGACCACACCTGAGCAGCCAAGGCCAGGGAGTTTGATTTTGGTTGAGAAAGAGTAAAGTTTGGATTGGAAGGCCAGCTCTGGGCAGGTGCTGGGTGGGGTTGGTCAGAAACAAGGTCAAAAGACAGGGCCTTTGAATTATTGTCAGCACCTTGAAACGAGACTTTCAAGTTCAGGTCCAGAAAGGGGCGTGACGCAGGCTAAATCCTTGCAGAGTCCTGTGGCTGAATGTTATGCCAGGAAAACACCTTTTAAACTGCCTTTGCTCACTTTCCAGGCCTGACTGGGTGTATCCCTGATCGATATACTTTGAGAGACAGTGACAAGCTGGAGTTTTCCAGAGTAGGGTAAACAGGGCTCTGGACGTATGCCCTGGAAGAGTGGGAGATGTGTGCTCTGAAGAGAAGACTCACTGGGGCCATTGATTCGTCTTCAAATCAATGTTATATATAATTCATAGCATAAAATACTGCATAACTAACTGGAGAAAGAGCCCCCAGTGCACCACGAATCAGAAGAAGCCAGTTACGGAACAGTGTGCTTGGAGTGTCCTCATGTTTTAAAACTGTTAACAAACATATATGTATGCATACCTGTGTATGTGTGAGTATTCATACGTGTGTGTGTGTGTGTGTGTGTGTGTGTGTGTGTGTGTATAAACGTATTGGCTACATTTGTTTCAGAAGTCAGGCAGTTTGTAAAACTCAGCTTTTCAGTTTACAAAAATGAATTTTCTTTCATCTCTCCATCCACATTCACCTTAGAACAGAAGTCCTCGTTTCTATGCGGGTAGGAAAACGGAAACCTTGCCACCACAGGGCACTTAATCATTTCTGGCCTGAACTTTGAGCTTTTGGGGGAAATGTCAGTTAATTGAAGGTTGTCACCGTGACACTCTCTCCATGAGGTGGTGGCCGTGTGTCTGGTCAGGGAGTGTCTGCTGGCTCCATCCTGGACCTCCCGCTTCTGGGCTGGTCCAGGTGGGCCTGGCCCAGTGTCTGTGCCTGCACAGTGGTCTCTGCCAGGCAGAGATGCAGGTTTCCTTTGGCTATGATGGCTTCACGCTGGTTTCCTGTTGGCAGGTGCCTCTCAGAGGTGTGGCCTCGGCTCCTTTCGGCCTCTGACGGTCTTGCATGTGACACTACCACCTGGTTTCATCCCCAAGTCAACCACTGACCCCTTGGGGTGACAGAGAGATGCTGGGTCCCTTTCCATGGCCCCTGATCCTCAGGGAATTGGTGATTATTGATGATGATGGGGTAGAGTGGTCTATCCTCTCATTCTTAACTGGTGAGGGGGACACTTGGGCCAATGTTCTGACTTCAGAAATCTGAAATCAAGGGGAAGACACAAATCCCCTATATTCAGAGTCACCTTTAATCTCCAGGGAGGGTCTGATCCATCACTCCAGAGGGGGAGGGGCACACAGTTCTTACCTTTCTTTTTCTAACAAGTGACTCCCTGTTCCCCTGCCCTCCTCCATCATCACTGTATCTACAGTGCTGCACTGGACTGGGCACCAGAAAGAGCAAGCACTAGAGAGTTGGGACTTTTAGAGCCCTGGCCTCTGGGAGAGGTGGGGGGCTGGAGATTGAATTCAATCACATGGCTAATGATTCAATCAATCATGGCTATGTACTGAACCCCCAATAAAAACTCAGGATACTGACGCTGGTGGAGCTTCCTGGTTGGGGAGCACATTGATGTGTGGGGAAGGTAAAGTGCCCTGGCTCCACGGGGAGTGTCATAGAAGCCTTGAGTCTGGGACCCTCCCAGACCTTGCCCTCAGCCTGTGGGGTCAACACTAACTCCAGGTTGTTAGTGTCAGAATTTTACTGCAGTGCACCCAGTTGGGGTGAAACAGCACAAGTGTATATACCTAGGAGTGGAATTGCTGCCAGGTTATTTTCCAAAGCGTTTGACCAATTCACACTGCCATCAGTACTGTATAAGTGTTCTGGTTATACAGTACACTGGTTACTCCTTGCCCTATACAAATGGCAGGCTGTCTAACTTATGCCAGTCTGGAGGTACCATTGCTTTCTTACTGTGGTTTTAACTTGAATTTCCCTTTTACCCAAGGAGATTAAATATCTTCTCATACAGTCATTGGCCATTCAGGTTTTCATCTTTTATAAAGTGCCTGTTTATCTGGTTTGCTTATTTTTTTTCTGTTGAAATCAGTAAATAAAATCTATCATCTTTTTCTTATTGATTATTTATACATGATATTAATTTCTGTCTTGACTTTCCACTTTCATTTTGATGTCTTTTGAAGGATTTAAATATGGGAGTGTTTATTAATCTTTTTCTTCATGGTTTGTGCTTTCTAGGTCTTGTAAAAGAAATAAATCTTTACCTTCAAAGTCTTTATTTTTAAACTACTTCCACACATTTTATTTTATTTTGTTTTTTTAACATCTTTATTGGAGTATAATTGCTTTACAATGGTGTGTTAGTTTCTGCTGTATAACAAAGTGAATCAGCTATACGTACACATATATCCCCATATCTCTTCCCTCTTGCGTCTCCCTCCCTATCCCACCCTTCTAGGTGGTCACAAAGCACTGAGCTGATCTCCCTGTGCTATGCAGCTGCTTCCCACTAGCTATTGGTTTTATATTTAGTAGTGTATATATGTCCATGCCACTCTCTCACTTTGTCCCAGCTTACCCTTCCCCCTCCCCGTGTCCTCAAGTCCATTCTCTAGTAGGTCCGTGTCTTTATTCCCATCCTGCCCCTAGGTTCTTCATGACCATTTTTTTCTTTTACATTCCATATATATGTGTTAGCATATGGTATTTGTTTTTCTCTTTCTGACTTACTTCACTCTGTATGACAGACTCTAGGTCCATCCACCTCGCTAAAAATAACTCAATTTCGTTCCTTTTTATGGCTGAGTAATATTCCATTGTATATATGTGCTACATCTTCTTTATCCAATCATCTGTTGATGGACATTTAGGTTGCTTCCATGTCCTGGCTATTGTAAATAGAGCTGCAATGAGCATTGTGGTACATGACTCCTTTTGAATTATGGTTTTCTCAGGGTACGTGCCTGGTAGTGGGATTGCTGGGTCGTATGGTAGTTCTATTTTTAGTTTTGTAAGGAACCTCCATACTGTTCTCCATAGTGGCTGTATCAATTTACATTCCCACCAACAGTGCGAGTACCTTCAAAGTCTTAAAGATGTTTTTCTGTATTGTGTTCATAATTAAAATTTTTGATTTTCACATTTAGATGTTTAATGTACCTGGAATTTATTGGTGTGTATCACGTGCGGTAAGGGCCCAATTTCATTTGTTTCTACATAAATAACCAATTATCCCAACACCAATTATTGCTTGGTCCTCCTTTGCTACTAAAGTGCCAGCTTTATTGTAAATCAGTTTTTCATGTATAAGAAGGTTTGGTTCTGGTTTTCTACTCTTTTTGTTTTAATTGAGGTATAATTGACATACAGCCTTATATTTCAGGTGTATAACATGATCTTATATTTGTGTATATTATGAAATGATCACCATAATAAGTCTAGTTAACATCCATCACCACATATAGTTACAGAATTTTTTTCCTTGTGATGAGAACTTTGAGGATTTACTCTCTCAACGACTTTCAGATATGCAGCGCAGTGTTATTAACTATAGTTGCCATGCTGTGCATTACATCCTCATGACTTATATTTTATAACTGGAAGTCTGTACCCTTTGTATCCCTTCACCCACTTCACTCACCCTCTGGCAACTATAGTTGCCTCTGGCAACCAATATGTTCTCTGTAATTATGAGCTTCATATTTTTTTTGTTTAGATTTCACATGTAAGTGGGATCATACGGTACCTCAAGATCCATCCATGTTGTCACAAATGGCAAGATTTCATTCTTTTTTATGGCTGAATAATATTCCATTGTATACACCACATTTTCTTTATCCATTCATCTGTTGATGGACACTTAGGCTGTATCCATATCCTGGCTGTTGTAAATAATGTTACAATGAACATGGGATTTTTGAATTGGTGTTTTTGTTTTCTTTGGATAAATACCCAGAAGTGGAATTAATAGATCATATGGTAGTTGTTTTAGTTTCTTGAGGAACTTCTATACTGTTTTCCACACTGGTGGAACCAGTTTACATTCCCATCAACAGTGTATGAGGGTTCCCTTTTCTCCACATCCTCACCAACACTTGTGATTTGTTGTGTTTTTTTTTTTTTTTTTTTTTTTTTTTTTTTTGCGGTACGTGGGCCTCTCACTGTTGTGGCCTCTCCCGTTGTGGAGCACAGGCTCCGGACGCGCAGGCTCAGTGGCCATGGCTCACAGGCCTAGCCATTCCACGGCACGTGGGATCTTCACAGACCAGGGCACGAATCCGTGTCCGCTGCATCGGCAGGGGGACTCTCAGCCACTGCGCCACCAGGGAAGCCCTGTTGTGTTTTTGATAGCAGTCTTTCTAACAGGTGTGAGGTGAGATTTCATTGCGATTTTGATTTGCATTTCCCTGATGATTAGTGATGTTGAATACCTTTTTATGTACCTGTTGGCTGTCTGAATATCTTCTTTGGAAAAACGTCTATTCAGGTCCCCTGGCCAATTTTTAATCAGATTTTTTTTGTTGTTAAGTTGTATGAGTTCTTTATATATTTTGGATATTAACTTCTTATTAGATATATGATTTGCAAATACTTTCTCCTATTTAGTAGGTTACTTTTTCATTTTGTTGGTGGTTTCCTTTGCTGCGTCTTGCTTTCTCTTCTATTTCGCCGATCTATTTGTCCATTTTGTACAAATACCATACTGTCTTCATTGCTCTTTTTGGCATCTGCTGAGATGAATTACTCCTACTCATTCTAATGCCTTGATTATTCTTGATCTTTTGTTCTATATACGTACGTATTGGAATCAGCTTAGCAAGTTCCATTAAAATAAAAACTCTTGGAATTTTGATTAGAATGTTATTAAATCTAAAGGTTAATTTGAGGATAATTGACCATTATATGATATTAAGTCTCTCAATCCATTAATATGGTATGCCTATTTATCTGTTTAGGTATTTTTAAATAATTTACAATATAGGTCTTGCACAATTTTAATAAAATTTATTCTTAAACATGTTAGTCTATATGCTGATATTTGTTTTTGTAAATTGTATACTGTTCTAAATTGCATCTTTTTAAAATTATATTTTGAACTTTTTTTTACCTGTATATGGAAATGAAAAATATTTTTACATCTTGGTTTCAAATCTGACAAACTTCTCAAACTCTCTTACTAATTCTAATTATCTATAGATGCTTTTGGGTTTTCTGTGTACTTAATAGTATAACCTGCAAACAACAATAGTTTTGTTTCTTTCTTTCCAATCCTTACACATTTTCTTTCTCAAAGAAAATTTTCTTAAAGGAAAAATTTTCTTCTTTTCATTATTCTGGTGTTTTTTTTAGGCCTCAAGATCAGAGGGTCAAGTTAATTATGCTTCTCAGTTCAGGGTGAATTATCATAATGGATTCATGCAAGGCACTTCTCCTCCATCATTTATTTATTCCTTGTTTCTAACACTCTCCTGTCCCACTGCCCTCCCCCTACTCCAGAGACAGCCACTCTAATATGTTTAATGTATAGACTTTATTTTGTATGTATTCTTGGAAGAGAGATTTTGTTTTGTAGGAATATATTTTTAATTTGTGTTATATAGATCATTCTGTTTCTTTTTATATTTAAGTATATGAATACTTAACCCAACGTTTCTAACTGCTTCATAGTAAATATATTATATTTTGTCTCTTCGTACTCTCAGTAATGGATGTCAGAAAACCCCTTTGCCACTCAAATACAGCTACAATAAACATCTCTCTCTATATTCCCTTACAGACCTGCATAAGGGTATATTTGGAATCTAACAAGGGAGTGGAATTGCCAGCTCACAGGGAATGCATATTCCTAATTTGATGAAGTGGTCCCCATGGTGTTTCAGGACAGCTATTGTCAGCAATACCTGCTGTTTCTGTGTCTTCACATGTCCTCTGATATTTAGCATTATACCATCTTCCTAATTTTTGCCAATCTAATAAATGTAAGTGGATATTTTATTGTTATTTTAATTTGCATTTCTTTGATTCCGAATGAGTTTGAACATCTTTTCATATACTTGTTAAACTGGGGATTTCTCTTTTGTAAGATGCTTGTTTATATTTTTGCTCATTTTACTATCGTGTTTTTGTTTTATTCCTTGTTGATTTGCAGACATTCCTTGTATATTTTATATATTATGCTCTTGTTGATTTTAGTCATCACAAATATCTTTTCCTAGTCTGTCTACTCTCTATTAAGTTTGTCCATGATGTCTTACATAGAACAGAAATCTTTCATTTTGATGTAATCAATTTTATTTCCCCTTCCGTTTTTTTTGCCTTATGATTTATGTTTTTGAAAATTTGTTTACAAAGTCCTTCCTTGCCCCTGGATCACAAAAAAGTTCTCCTGCATTTTCTTTGATTAATTTTATATTCATATTACCTTTCATATTTAGGTCCATCAGAAGTTCACCTTCGTATGTAGTATCAGGTTTAAATTCGGATTTAATGGTTCATTCTTTCCAGTTGATTCATGGTGTCACCTTTGTTACACATTCAGTTCCTATACACACACGTGTATATGTATTTTGTGTGTGGGTGTGTGTATGTGTGTATCCATAGATTTGGCTTAAACCTGTGGGTTTGACCCTGAGCTCTCCATTTTCTTCCACTGGTATACTTATCTATTCTTTCTCTACGACCAAAATGTTTTTGTTAATATGTCAATATGACTTTGTAGACTGTCTTAATATATGTTCAGAAAGACCATTTCTTTATTTTTTATTTTAACTTAATTTAATTTAATTTAATTAATTTATTTTTTTGCAGTACATGGGCCTCTCACTGTTGCGGCGCACAGGCTCCGGACACGCAGGCTCAGATGCCATGGCTCACGGGCCCAGCCTCTCTGCGGCATGTGGGATCTTCCCGGACCGGGGCACGAACCTGTGTCCGCTGCATCGGCAGGCAGACTCTCAACCACTGCGCCACCAGGGAAGCCCCCCCCCCCATAATCTTTTTTTTTTTTTTTTGCAGTACATGGGCCTCTCACTGTTGCGGCCTCTCCCGTTGCAGAGCACAGGCTCCGGACGCGCAGGCTCAGCAGCCATGGCTCACGGGCCCAGCCGCTCCACGGCATGTGGGATCCTCATGGGCCCAGCCTCTCTGCGGCATGTGGGATCTTCCCGGCCCGGGCCACGAACCGGTGTCCGCTGCATCGGCAGGCAGACTCTCAACCACTGCGCCACCAGGGAAGCCCCCCCCCCCATAATCTTTTATAATCAATTCCTTCCAACTCTTTCAAGCTCCTGGCAACCATTGATTTATTTTCTGTCTTTATAGTTTTGCCTTTTCCAGAATGTCATTTAAATGAAACCATATAGTATATAGCCTTTTGTATTTGGCTTCTTTCACTTAAGCATAATCTTTTTCAGACTTATTCATGTGCCCTGTAGTTTATGTATTAGCAGTTCATTCCATTTAGCCACTGAACAGTATTCCAACGTATAGATGTACCACAATTTATTTATGCATTGTCCAGTTGATAGAATGTAGGTTGTTTCCAGTATTTGGCCATTATGAATAAAAGCGCTATGAACATTTGCTTACAGGTCTTTGTGTGAACATATGTTCCATTTATTATGAATAAACACTTAGGTGTGAGATTTCTGGATCACATGGTAAATGTATGTTTAATGTTATAAAACACTGCCAGAACTTTCCCCAAAGTTTCCATACCATTTTGCATTTCCTCCGGCAATGTATGAGAGCTCCAATTGCTCCACATCCTTGCCAGCACTTGATATTGCCAGTTTTTTTAAGTTCAGCTAATGTAGTGAGTGTACAGTGTTTCTGCAGTATATTTTCAATTTCTATATATATATATATATACATATTTTTTTTTTTTTTTGCGGTACGTGGGCCTCTCACCATTGTGGTCTCTCCTGCTGTGGAGCACAGGCTCCAGACGCGCAGGTCCAGTGGCCATGGCCCATGGGTCCAGCCACTCCGCAGCGTGTGGGATCCTCCTGGACCAGGGCACAAACCCGTGTCCCCTGCATCGGCAGGTGGACCCTCAACCACTGAGCCACTGGGGAAACCCCAATTATTATATTTTTTATTTCTAGAGGTTCTATTCATTTTCCCCCAAATATGCTTAGTCCTTTTTAGATATGCTTTCTCCTTACTCAACTCTCCTTTACTTTTAAAAATTATTATATAAGTTTTAGGTGTACTGCATTATAATTCAACATCTGTATATACTACAATGTGCAACTTTACTTTTAAAAGGCATATTAAACTGAGTTTATGTTCTGTGTCTAATAATCCCAGTATCTTACCATGTTTTAAGGTCTTATTCTGCTGTCTTTGTTTTCAGCTGGCTTTAGTTCATGATTTCTTGTTGTTGATTATGAGCTATATTACTTGCAACTTTACCTGTGGGAATACTTTGAGGGTGGGGTTGAAGATGACTTCCTTCAGATAGGGAAGGCATTGCTTGCTGTCAGGTGTCTGAGGAATTACCATCCCAGGACTATTTAAACTAAATTCTCACCCTGAGATTTTTCAAATCAACCAGTTAGTTTGAATTCAGTCTGTGAACCTGCCTGAGTCTGACTTGAGATTACATACTCTCAGGGGAGATTTCTTTTTTCTTCTCTACTCACCACAAAGATTTGAGACAGATCATTTTCCGTGGAGTCCTTAGAGAGGTGGGTTTATTTCCAGAGCACTCTTATACTGGGGGATAGCATTTAGGTAGCATTCCAGATTTTTGTTGGGGGTCTCCAATTACACACTATTTTGAGGGGACTCTGGGCTTTGCTCTAGCAGCAGGAAAGACAGGAAGGAAATGGAAATGAATTGGCAACCACCCCTATCTACTACAAACACTATTTTAAATAAAAATCACATTAAAGCAATGAATGGAAACACACCCTAAAGTGAGGAAATGCAAGGACACAGGAGTAGGAACAGAATCTTTATAGGTTTAAAGGAATTTTTTTTCTTTTACCCAATGATTTATCCAATTTTTCCATTCTTTTTTAAGATTCTTTTCCCATATAGGCTATTACAGAGTACTGAGTAGAGTTCCCTGTGCTATACAGTAGGTCCTTATTAGTTATCTATTTTACATATAGTAGTGTGTATGTGTCAGTCCCAATCTCCCAATTTATCCCTCCCCCCCAACCCCCAAGAATCCTTATAGGTTTACCTGAAGACATGGAGTGAGTTGACTCCAAGGTCTTACGCATCTCTTCCTGCGTTAAGATTCACACATCATTATCCCATTCTAGAAATGTTCCTTGAGTTCTTTGCAGTGTGTTGATAAGAGGTCAACTAGCAATAACAATGCATTTACTTCCTGTCCTTTAAAAAATATTAGTAGAAGAATATGGTAGAAATAGTACGGTAGAAATTAACACTTTCCAACTCAGATGTGAAAACCCATCTGGAATGTCAGTTATTTCCAATACTGGCAGGGGTTGAATTTCTTTCTTTCTTGTTGTCTGATGAACTTGTTAAGATAAATACTAGAAGCAGAATTGCAAGGTCAGATGTATGTTGGTTTTTTTTTTTTTTTTTTTTTTTTTTTTGCGGTACGCGGGCCTCTCACTGTTGTGGCCTCTCCCATTGCGGAGCACAGGCTCCGGACGCGCAGGCTCAGCGGCCATGGCTCACGGGCCCAGCCGCTCCGAGGCATGTGGGATCCTCCCGGACCGTGGCACGAACCCGTGTGCCCTGCATCGTCAGGCGGACGCTCAATCGCTGCGCCACCAGGGAAGCCCTGTATGTTGGTTTTAAATTTGGAGAAGTATTACCTAATTTTCCTTCAGATACTCTACTATCAGCAGAAAGTGAGGGTTAATTTTCCTCTCTACCCTAGTCAACATTGGCTATAATTTAAAAAAAAATTTTTTTTTGCGTAGTCTTTTGTAGTCTTGTAACAGTTCTCATAAGTTATTTCTAACTGTCATCTATAAATATCTAATCCAATTCAATGTTCAAACCTCTACCAGGCCAGTATTTCTTCTTTCAAATGCCTTGTTCTATCTTTTCAAGATGGTGTTTGGTTATAGATACAGGTGTATGTGATTTCATGGCAACTAAGGGGTCCTTTTGCCATCCCCTGGATTCTTGCTGACTTCTCTGGAGAGAATCTTTGTCATGCCTGCTCAATGGGCATCCTACTGGCATCTGCCACTTACAACTGTTGAAGATGGGACGTGGTTCTATCACTACCCCATTGGCTAAATCCCACCTAGGTTCTTGTTGGCCTCACAGAACTTGAGTCTCGCCACACTTTCCAACTGGCTGCTGGCTTGGGCCATCCCCTCTGCAACCTCTGCCTTCCATGGGCTCCCCTTAACTCTCACTGCAGGCCTGATGCCTTGCAACACTCTATTACTTCCTGCGTTCCCTAGGGTAAAGCAGTGTGAAGATTCTGGCAGCTCTCTCACTAGGGAAACATCCTCAAGGTATCCCAAAGTACATATGCTGAGGCAAGGCAGATAAAGGCTGCCCAGCCTAGCAAATAGTAGGTACATAAAGTCTATTTTCCTTCCCGTCTCTTTCTACAGTAGGCAACCAAATGTCTGGCTCTGATCCTGTCACTAATCAACCATGCTAGAATAGTGGATTAAGAAAGAAAAGGAAATAGTTCCACTGCTGAGAGATAAGCACTCTGACCATTCTGATAGATATTCATCTCCAGACTTTTTTTCTGTGAATGTTGAAATCTATGTTAAGGTTGGGGTAGGGGGAACCTCCTTTCTCTTGTCTCCATGTTTCCAAATGGTAGGACCTCTAGTAGAGTAACATCCTAGCCTTTCTCTAATGCCTCACTTAATCCTCTGAAGAGAAGGGGCTGGGAGAAGAAGCTGGGTCTGTGAGGCTCAGCGCCTCCACCTTCCAGAGATAGGCTGAGAGCCCCCATTCTGCCTTGGGGCTCCCTGCTGTGAGTTTTACAGAGACAAGATTTGGTCCTGCTGAGGGAGCCTGTGTTTGTCCAATGTAGCCTGTGATCGAGTGGGCAAGGAAGTCAGTTGTGGGGTTCTGTATTGAGAAGTTCGTAATAAGTATTTTCTCTCTCTCTGTCATAGAGTGTTTAACCTCCTATGGATGGTAATTAAGTTGTTTCCATATTTTACTATTAAAACACAGGCTTTGTAAACATTCTTGTACATATTTCTTTTCTGCTTGCCTGATGAACTCATTAGGATAAATTACTAGACACAGAATTGCAGGGTCAAATGTATGTCGATTTTAAATTTGGAGAGGTATTACCCAATTTTCTTCAGTTACTCTCTCATCACCACGGTGTGGCAGTTCCTTTTCCTCCACACCCTAGCCAACATGAGCTATAATTAATTAAAAAACTGTGCTCATCTGCTAGCTTAAATATTGTTTTAATTTCCATTCATTTTATTACTAGTGAGCTTGAACATATTTTCAATTTGTTTTTCTTTAATTTGCTTGTGCATGTTCTTTGAGAATTTTTCCATTAGGGTGGGTTTTCCCTCTTCTTTGATTTGTAAGAGTGATTTTTGTGTTAAGAATCTCAGTCCTTTGTTGATGGTAGATTAGTGTAGCGACTGACACCTTGCGTTTTCCAGATGTGACTTTGGACTAAGTCACTTAAATTCTGTTGTCACTTCTATGTCTCTACGTTAGTTACAGGTATGACTATCACTGCTCTCCTCTCACACCCTCCACCTCGACTGCTCCAGGAGTGACGTGGATAGACAGTATTGGTAGTAGCCAGAGGATCGGATGACTTTACATGATAGTGACTTATCTAGAGAGGGCAGCAATCATAAAGAGAAGAACCAGGCAACGTTTTGGAGGAGGGATGTAGAGAGAAGATTGGAGGTAGCTGCCACACTCTGTGGCATGTGGGGAGGATAGATGGGCTAAACATTTTTTAGGGATGTTTTTCTGAGTGTTATAACCTCTTTGTAGGCTCTGACCCTGCAGAGCTACTTATTAAATAGTGTTCTTTTCCTGAGCTTTGATTCAGAATTGTATTTCTTCATTATCTTCCTCTGTGTGGCACTGGATTTAGAAAGAGCAAGAAGGCTCACTTGACCAGGGTATTAACTGAAATGGGGTATGTAAGGTGCATGTTGCAAATATTTTCCACAATCTGTTATTAGCCTATGCTAAGCTTATGGCGTTTTGCCATAAAGAAAAATTGTTTAAACTTTAAATTTTTTAAAATAATATCTTCTAGGCTTGTGCCAGTTGGGAAGTATTTGTCTGCAGGTAACAGAAGACACAGCGTAGAGGGGCTTGAACTGTAATCAAATGTATCGGCTCATGTGGAAGGAAGTCTAGCAGTGGGATGGACCTCAGAGGCAGGACTCGGAGCTTTTCCTCTTTCTGCTCCACCTTTCACAGTGTCAGTGACATCTTAATGTTGATTTCTCTTGTGGTTATAAGATACCTGCCTGTAACAGTCAGGGTTTCATCCCTGTCCTGCTCATGTTTGGGTTGGGGGAAGAGAGAGAAAGTCTGGCTTGCCCTGTGCTTCTCTCTCTCTCTCTCTCTCTTTTTTTTTTTTTTTTTTTTTTTTTGTGGCCTCTCACTGTTGTGGCCTCTCCCGTTGCGGAGCACAGGCTCCGGACGCGCAGGCTCAGCGGCCATGGCTCACGGGCCCAGCCGCTCCGCGGCATGTGGGATCCTCCCAGACCGGGGCACGAACCCGCGTCCCCTGCATTGGCAGGCGGACTCCCAACCACTGCCCCACCAGGGAAGCCCCCAGATGACCTTTTAAACCTAACTTTTAAAATTGAACAATTAACATATGCACATAGTGAAATTTTGTAATTGTGGAAAAGTATAGGTGGGCATACGATGCTCACAATGCTCGCTTGCTTTTTTCATGTAATATATCAGGGAGATAATTTTATGTCAACGCCCATAAATCTCTTTCATTCTTTCTATTATTCCATTTTATGACTGTTTCATAATTTCTTCCATCAGTCTCCTGTGGATGGACTTTTATGTTGTTTCTAATCTTTTGCTAATACAAACAATGTTGCAATGAATGAATATCTGTGTCCATATATCTTTGCATGAGAGCAGATATGCAGACGTGGAATTTCCAGCTCAAAGGGAGGTCCATTTTAAATTTTGATAGATATTTACAAATTGTCTTCCACTGAGTGGCACCAATTTACACTCCTACCAAGAGTGTATAAGAATGCTTGTTTCCTCACATCCCATCAACTCTAGGTATTACCACACTTCTAGACCTTTGATTATCTGATAAGCAAAATATTATTTTCATGTGTTTTTGTTATTTAAATTGGCATTTTCTCACTTATGAGAAAGGTTGGGTTACTTTGTGTTATTTTCTTATGCTTAAAATTCACTTTTACATCTTCTCCTCGGGGCCAGCCACAAAGACATCCATATTTAAGTGGTTTCCTCAAAGAATTCTGGCTTCAGCATCATGCAAAAAAAAAAAGGGTTCTTAACTCTAAGATTTTAAACAGATGTTTTAGGGATTTCCCTGGTGGCACAGTGGTTAAGAATCAGCCTGCCAATGCAGGGGACACGGGTTTGATCCTTGGTGCGGGAAGATCCCACATGCTGCAAAGCAACTAAGCCAGTGCGTCACAACTACTGAGCCTGTGCTCTAGAGCCTGTGAGTCACAACTACTGAGCCCACGTGCCACAACTACTGAAGCCCGCACACCTAGAGCCCATGCTCTGCAACAAAAGAAGCCACTGCAATGAGAAGCCTGTGCCCTGCAACCAAGAGTAGACCCTGCTCACTGCAACTAGAGAAAGCCCACGTGCAGCAACGAAGACCCAACGCAGACAAAAATAAATAAAATAAAATAAATTTATCAAAAAAGATAAAGTGATGTTCTAATAGAAAAGAGATTAAATAAAGCATCTCTGGGAGTGATAAAGAAGGTCAGTGCTGTTCTATTTGCAAAAATTTGGCTTGTTCAGACGTTTCAGGAATTCCTGAAAATGTCTTGGGCACAGAGTGGCACAGGTGTATTTCTTTACCATCCAGAGGCCTGGTTAAAATGGTTTTTAACCCTTCCATTGAACAAGTACGAATCTCATCAAGTCTGAGCTTTTGGTGGAGACACGAGCTCTCCTTGTGTAGGATGAGGCGTTTACAGCTCCAGCATGGGACTCTGATGGAATCCCTCACAGGATGCCCTGTTCTCACCCTGCTGTTGTTTTCATCCCATTCCTAGGGCCTAGTTGATCCTCTGTGAGTTGCTTTCAAATACCAGCTCCTATGGGTCTTGTTAAAATACTTTATCAATGCCCATCTTTCTTGGCAGGGATGACCTTTAACTCAGCTTTGCTGTCACTACCTGACTAGGATAACCTCCAAAGGAAGGTTGCCATGGCGATCCTGCATTCAGCTCAAGCAAATCTGGCTTCTGTATCTTATTAAATGTTCCCTAAAAAGGAAATCACACAGAGACACGGAAGAGGAGGGTCATTCACGTGTAGCTGTCATGTTCTCTCACCCTCTCCCCCTCCCTGATCACCAGCGTCTCTTCCACCTACAACGTGAGTTAGTTCACTCATGGCCCCTCTGCTTCTTTTCCTAATCCCAGCTGCCATGGTAAGTGCTTAAGTCTTAGGACTCGAGGGGCTGGAGGGTGGTTAGGCAAATGTCAATTTGCCTTTCAAAAGACATTTTTGCAGCTCAAATCTAACACCACAGGCAAATGTCAGAAGTGGATATATAATGAGGCTATGTTAGAGACACTAATTGGATGGATATTCTTTTTATTTTTTTTATTGTGGTGCTTTTCCCCTTTTTCCTGGGGACTCTGTTTTCACCGTGGCTCTCATTAAATCTGAAGAGATTATCTCCTTTAAACCACAAGCTCCATGCCCCTTGTTCTGGGAGAGACAATTGCTGCTGTGGACTTTCAGGAGATTGTTTTGTATTCACCCCATGGTTGAAGAAAGAGGGGAGAAGGCAAGAAATATGTGACACTCACAAGAGTCTGCAGGAGGGTAGATCGGGCACTCCGGTTTTGGCTAACAGTCAGTCTGGCGAAAGGGATGATTGGGCATCAGGGAAGATAAAGTCCGCTCTCAGATATAGCACAGGGACTCTGCTCAATATTATGTAACAACCTAAATGGGAAAAGAATTTGAAAAAGAATAGATCCATTTATAGGTATAATTGAATCACACCTGAAACTATCACAACATGGTTAATCAACTATACTCCAATATAAAATAAAAAGTTAAAAAAAAAAAAGGGCAGTGCTACCCTCAGTCCCTGAGGGGCCCCTACCCCCCACCACCCCGCCTCTAGGAACAGGGGGCCCACATCTGCTCTGAGAGGAGGGGATGCCTGACTCTCATCCAGCACACAGGACACAGAGAAGAGCAGTGGGACGCTAAGCAGGCAGAGAAGAGAGCTCTGCTGCCTGGGGCCAGGTCCTCGCCTCCTTCTGGAACGTCTTTCCCACCGTTAGTTTGCTAGGGCTGCCATGACAAAATACTGCAGACTGGGGAGCTTAAGCAACAGAAGTATATTTTCTCCTGGTTCTGGAGGTTGGAAGTCTAAGATCAAGGTGTTGGCCAAGGCACTTTCTCTTGAGGCCTATCTCCTTGGCTTGCAGACAGCCGTCTTCTACCTGTATCTTTACACAGTCTTCTCTCTGTGTGTGTCTGTGTCCTAACCTCCTCTTCTTCTAAAGACGCCAGTCCTCTTGGATTAGGGTCCACCCCAATGAATTCACTTTCACTTAATTACCTCTTTTATGGCCCTGTCTCCAAACATAGTCACATTCTGAGGTTCTGGGGCTCAGGACTTCAACATATGAATTTTTCTGGAGCACAGGTCAGCCCATTATACCCACCTGTTCCTGAGCAGCCCTCTTTTCTGGGCCACTCTTGCCCTCACGTTGTGTTTGTGGGGGGAACAGCCAGAATTCCGTTCTGGAAGCATGTCTCAGAAGGAAGCAAACCGGGACAGTGTCTGGAACCTCATTTTTACCAGATGTCAATTGTTGTTATGACGGAATGCCAATAAAACTTGATGTTTAAATAATATAATAATCTGCTGTTGAAAACATAATAAAATATAATGTTCCAATAAAATAATCAAAGATGTAGATTAGGTTGCTCATAATATTCTCTCATGATCCTCTGTTCTTCTCTTCTGTTGCACTCAGCAGGGCCCTAATTAATACATTGCCTGTAGAATGATTATTTTCTTGTTCATCCATTCCTGGTGATGGATACTCCATCTGGGCAAGAACCACCACTGTTCTCTTCACCCTGTATCCTGACCACCTTGAACAGGGCCTGGCACACAGTGTGTGCTTAGAAATAAACTGTGAGTTAATGAATTTATATGTGCATTCTTATGTCTCCCTCTCTCAGAAAATAAATGACCATGGCATCAGATGCTTTTCGAGCAAGTGAGTGTCTACCTTCCACATACACTGGGGGAATCCACCCACAAGTTCTGAATGGGGAACACTTCTTTAGAGAGGAGGGATACCCCCTCCTCCATAAGTCTGCCTTGGCCCCAAAGTTAAACACTGACTCTTCCCTTTCCTTTCTTTTCTTTAGGCCAGGCCGTGTGGCATGTGGGATCTTAGTTCCCCTACCAGGGATCGAACCTGTACCCCTGCATTGGAAGCGTGGAGTCTTAACCACTGGACTGCCAGGTAAGTCCTCTTCCCTTTATTTTCTAATAGACTAACACAAACATTGATCTTTTTAAAAGCTGCACCAAGACTTGAAGGAATTACATGAAAGAAAATAAAACCTTAAAATTGGCTCTGGGGTTTCACTTGCTGCAAAACGCATCATCCTGTCTCTGTCCTCGCTCCCCTCCCTATAGCAACCTTTTTGCTGAGCCCCAGGTCTGCCCAAGTTATGAGGTCTCTCCTTCCACACCTGATTCGGTCTGGTGTTCCTATCCCCTCACCCCAACTCCCACCTTAGTTCTAGAGCTCCCACCCCTGTGTCTGGCCAGGTTGGAGCTGTCAGAAATGAGCTAGCATCAAAATCACCTTTGGAGAGATATCCTCTAACTCCTGCAGAGATCTCCTTCTACGGTATCAAAACTGCAGATCCACAACCCAACAGAAGCATTTGCTCCCAGATTTGTTCATCCAGATACTTACACGGGACTTGTGTCTGCACCCTGTAAAAGAGGCACCGGAATGCTCTTTCCCAGAAGCAGGGAGAGCCTGTTCCAAAGGAAAATCGCAGCTTCTGCCCCAAAGTCACCTGAAATGAATACTTCAGGCTCTGGCTTCTGGCCATTCGAGTCTCAGAAATATTAGGACTCAGTGTCAGAGACCCTTGTTTTGCAAACCTCTTCACCCATAAACTGACACTCTCAGACATTAAGGGGCAGTGAGTTGGCCTGGAAAGTTCAGCTCACAGCAAAGGCAGTAAGACTGCCCAGTGAGGAGTTGCTGGCACAGAAACAGCATGGTCTCGGGCCCCTGATGCTTACCTAGGTCACTCAGAACATGTCCCCCACGCAGAGTGAAGCCTGCTAAGGCTGAGTGGAGCGGGGAAGAAAAGAGGGTATTGTAATCAGCCCTTCACTCCACAAACGCAGGACAGAATCAGAGCACCCTGGCTCAGATCTTAAAAGACAGGGCTTTCCTGGAGATGGGGGCAGCGGGGGCCTGAGCCTGGCTCCTCGGAGGAGGGGAGCCACACAAACGCCCAGAAGTTCTGGGGAGGGCCAGCCCTGTCTGCATGGGGTCTTTCCTAAAGTACTCTGCTGCCCATTCCAGCTCGCAACCTGCTTTCCAGGGACGGGGTCCTGGTTTGTCCCTACCATGATCACAGGCTGCCTTGTCTCCAACCCTCTCTTATTTTTATTTATTTATTTTTAATTTAAAAAAAAATTACGTTTATTTATTTGATTGTGTCCGGTTTTAGTTGCAGCGCGTGGGTGGCACACAGGCTTCTCTCTAGTCGTGGTGCGTGGGCTCTAAAGCCTGCGGGCTTAGTTGCCCCGGGGCACGTGGGATCTTAGTTCCCCAGCTAGGGATCGAACCCGCGTCCCCTGCATTGGAAGGTGGATTCTTAACCACTGGACCACCGGGGAAGTCCCTTTCCAGCCCTCTCTCGTATCTACAAAGGGTGGCAAACAGACCACACCTGGGCTGTTCCTGTGTGGCCACCTGGAGGGTGGTGACATATTTCTAAAAGATGTTGACTGTTTTTGTCCCTTGATTATTCCTGTCTTTGCTTCCCCTACTCCACCGTGATTATCTGGCAGCCACAGCAGCAAGAAGTTATGTCAAACTCAACAAATCCAACAGAGTCCCACATGCGACTGTGCTTCAGGGAAGGTGAGATCCCCAGGCAGTGAGCATGTTTATGGAGACATCAAGGGTAGAACCCGGAAGCTGGGTGACCATCCTCAGCCCCACCAGCCTTACCCTGAGGCCCAGAAGAACAGAATCATTCCTGGACCTTCCGACAGGCATAGAAGCAGTGGAGGGCTGGCTGAAGCGCATGGAAGAGAGGAATGAAGGGGGTGCTGGTGGATGCCTGGATTGATAAGTTGACACCAAGGACCAGATGGCATCCCTGCCCCCATGCTGTGCATCAAATAAGTCCCCAGGATTTAGGCATAGTCACAGGGAGGTGAGGAAATTCTGAATTGATTGAGTTAGAATTTCCCCCAGCCTTGTGGAGTGATGGCTCAAAATAGAAATAAACTTGAGTTATAGAAAGATGAGGCAAGTTTTATTACTTGTGCACCGAACTGAGGACTGCAATTCGTGTCTGCAACACATGTTTCAAGACTGAAAGGCCCTTTCTTCAGGGAGCAGAATGCTGGGCTTGTTTACAGATTCGATGTTGGAGAAGGAGGGAGGGGCGGTCTTGAATTAAGGAGTAGAGGACACAGGCTTGTATGCTCAGGGGCAGAGTGGGGATGAGGGAGAGGCACGTGGAGGGGGGGGAGGGTGCGGGTGGCTGGTTAGCTTCTTTGTCCCGGGAAGGTGGTGAGGCAGGGGGCCAGTGACTCAGCATATCATCAGTTTTCCAGGACCTGGGCTCAGTAGGCAATTTTCTTGTAGAAGCAGGAGATGGCTCTGAGCTGTGCAGCCAGGCCCTCTTCCTGGGACCAAGCTCCAGCTCGGCTCAGCTCAGCATCTCCTCACACTACTTTTTAACTTTTATAATACAACCATGCCCATGAAACTTGCCAACAATGCCACTTCCTGGGTCAGCTGCTGACAAATAGCTTCTCAATGAAGAACTCTGATGGGTGTGCTCTGTGATAGGGGAGCCTGAAATAAATTGTGCTAAGCCTCATGCTGGGTGTTGAGATGAAGACAGAGAAGAGAAGGGACCACAAAAAGAAAAGAAAAGAAAAGAAAAGAACGTCTGATTTTCCAGCAAAGAAACTCCCTGATCCATTTTTACAAGAAATCCATATTTTACTCTTTTAGGATAAATTCTTTTAGAATGGATACTGAAGAGGTACAACCATCTCCTTTTAATTTCCTTATTCCTTTCACCCCCATCGTGAAAGCACCAAAAGACACATAACAAACAGATGCAATGGCCTCCTTCAAACCAAGCAATACACAAGGCGCGATTGCCTTGCACGTGCCGCGTGCCTCCTGCAAAAGAAAAGCTGCTTCTGACCAAAGGGTTCTATTAACACTCTCTCCTGGAAATGATTCAAGCTTGAGTTCCCTTGAACTGTACCTTCTGTGATCACCTAGGTGGTATAGTTAGCTTAATGGGTGCAATTATGAAAATGGCTCTTGTTAACCATAAGCCCGGTAGCTTTCCACAGTAACTGTGTTTCCTAGCAAGAAACTGGGGAATGTGTCCCTGACTCCAGGTCTTCCAGGATCCTTACAGGTAGAAGGAGGAAAATGGGTCTAAAACCCTGGATTTCCAGTGGTGATGTTTGGAAACTTTAAATTCCTTAGAATCTTCAGGGTTTGTCCTTTGGAGGAGAAGGAAGCTATGAGTCACCTTCTCCCTCTTACGATGGAGGGGTTCTGTTTGTCAGTTTCATTTGAGGGAGGTAAGGTCTATGTTGCTGAAACAGATTTGAAAAGCACGTGACTATGACAGCCAAGAAGGGACCGTGAATCAGTCTGGGGGGGGGGGTCTTGACCTGAGTCTTAATAATACGGTACTGAGGAAACCAGTCCCATCCATGTGGGAATGTTGCCATTGAGGTTTTGTGCAGGTTTCTGCCCTACACTGCTTGACTGAGGGTCATGACTGGAGCGTGATAGCTTTTCTTGTCAGTCCTAGTTTGAGTTAACTAGTACTTTAAAGGGGCTGGGCTGTCCTATGGAGAGATGCAACAGCTTAAGTGGGTGTTCATAGAGACAGCTGCACCACCTTTTGCTGTTCAATCTCAGCATAGCCTTTGGGGCAGGAATACCGGTGTTCTTGGTCTGCCAGTCACTATCTCTTTGACCTTGGCACCTTTAAAAAAAAAAAAATTATTTATTTATTTATTATTTAGTTATTTTGGCTGCGCCAGGTCTTAGCTGTGGCACGTGGGATCTTTAGTTGCGGCACGCAGACTTCTTAGCTGCAGCACATGAACTCTTAGTTGCGACATGCATGCGGGATCTAGTTCCCTGACCAGGGATTGAATGCCGGGCCCCCTGCATTGGGAGCACGGAGACTTATCCAGGGAAGTCCCTGACCTTGGGAACTTTTTAAACTTCAGCCTCTTCATCTGAAAAGTGTGGAGGACAGAGACTATCTTATGAAGTTATTGTAAGAACGGAATCAGATACTTCACATGTAATGTGTAGCATGGGGCCTGGCACAGAGCAGGATCTCAGTGTATCATTCCCGTTATCATCATTATCCCGAGAGTGGACGCCTAGCTCATTGACTGAACAGTGCTGGGGCTGCACATGAGCCCATGGAGATATGCCAGTGGAATATGAGGCATGGAAGCCCAGTACAGTCATTCAAGGATGAACTCCAAGTTCTCTCCTGTTGCATTCAGGAAGGGCAAGGTCTCCTGCTCA
This sequence comes from Lipotes vexillifer, assembly GCF_000442215.2. Taxonomy (NCBI): domain Eukaryota; kingdom Metazoa; phylum Chordata; class Mammalia; order Artiodactyla; family Lipotidae; genus Lipotes; species Lipotes vexillifer. The sequence goes on along the minus strand of NW_006772915.1, from coordinate 189,326 downwards.
CTGGGTATGCTACCGATGCTAATGACAAGTGGTCCTTGGAGATTTACTGGGAGGGCATGAACAAGACGGCTCCATTAGGCAGCTTTTTTTTTTTTTTTTTTTTTTTTTAACATCTTTATTGGGGTATAATTGCTTTACAATGGTGTGTTAGTTTCTGCTTTATAACAGAGTGAGTCAGTTATACATATATATATGTTCCCATATCTCTTCCCTCTTTGTCTCCCTCCCTCCCACCATTAGGCAGCTTTTGAAAGAGCATCTTCTTGAATTCTCCCTCCCAACCTGGTCTTGGGAAGTTGAAGTAGGATCATCTGTGTCCAGTGCTGTGGACTTTATGAAATGCAGCTCATTACAGAAGCCAAAATGCTTAGTGGAATTCCTGAGGGGAAATGGTACAACATAACTTAACAGAGAATGGCTTGGAAGAAGGAACAAAAAGGCGTTTTGTTCCTTAAAGGAGAATGTTGAACACTCAGTCCAAACACCCCCATAATAATTCATTACTTTACACCAAGCAGACATCTTTTAAATTAGGCAGAATACAAATGAGTCTTGTTTTGTGCCATTAATTCCAATGGTTTTACAAAATATTTGAAGCACTGGCTTTTCTGCCTCCTTTGGAGGCAGACCAAGTCAGGCTGAATCTACTTGTATTAAAAGCCATTCATGGGACCCAGCCAGCCCCATCTTACAGATGGAACACCATATGTTTGGGCTTGCCCCCGCCCTACCCCCATATGGAGTGGTCATGTGCAGTCCAAGAATAGAATGCACTATTTCTCTACGTCTGCATTTCTGGTTCACCTCTAACCTACAACCACTTTGCATTCTGGACAGAGGTAGGCAAGTTCATCTGGAAAAGATTCAGAGAGATGCTGAGAGTCGGAAGGGATGATTTTGGTGTTCTTTTGTCCCTTCTAGACCCAAGACATCAAATGCAATCACATCCAAGAGCTTAGTGCATCTATAAAATGGGACTTGGAAGTATTCCATTTTTACTTTGCCAGGAATATATTAGGCCTTTTAACTTGAAAGTGTAACATTGACTTTTTGTTAAGGTCAGGAGGCTCTAGAAATAATGAATTAAGTGGTTCTGGCCCATTCAGAAGCATTTGATCTTAATTTGAGGCTTCTTGGGGGGAATCCCAGAATGGAAAAGCAGAAGCACTGTTGCTCAGATGAGACTGGTAAGTATGGAATCTGAATCGTATCTACAACTAGAGTAAGCCTTGAGTGTTTGGAGGGACTTGATGGGAAGAATGGACCAAAGGTATGTAAGAGAGAAATGCTCGTTTTAAGTCTGGTCTGTTCCCTGCTTTTGACCTTGAGCAAGTGATAGGACAACGTTCCTCACCTGTACAATAAGGGAATCAGGTAGAACCGGCCAACAGATTTCATCTTTCATGCCGTCTTGCATTGATGGGTACTGGCTGAGACTGGGCTTTGTGGGCGGCGTGGTGAGATGAATTAGATGTTTGCCATGAGCCCAGGATCTGAGAGCGAGTGTGTTTACCACTTATTGGATTCAGCCTCAAATGTCTCCAAGGTCCCCTCCAGCAGTAACATTTTGTAACTGTGATTCAGTTTGTTCAACAGCTGACCTTCAGAAGCATGGGTACCATTTGGAAAAACCTCTTAGTGACTGAAAAAGGGCACTTCAGCTTCCAAATCATTCTCTAACACCAGGAGAGCCTCTGCACAAACTCCTATTTCCATTGGCCCATTGCTATGAAGTTTTACTTCCTGGCTAAGGTACTGTTCTAGCAACAAACAATTTGGTGTCATGGTAACACAGATGCAGCTAATCTGAAATTCTGATTTCAATGAGATTGTAAACCAGAAGCAAGGGGCAGATAATGGAATTTCATCTTGTTTCAGATTGCTATAGTGTGGCCCACATCTTCTTACAGTTCTTGAAGTTTCAATGAGCCATAATCATGGTGCTCGAGTTACCAGATGTCTATTCTCTGAGTCCTTAGAGAGGGAGCTCTACAAATCTAGGTCTCTGACATCATCTGACCCTGTAGGATGGGCTTTCAAGTAAGCTGCCTGAACCATTACCTGTAACAGCATGTTAAAACAGGACTTTCTGTCTCCTTTAGCTGAGATGCCAAAGGCCAGGAACAAAACAAAAGCAGCCAAGCACCTTCATATCCCAAAACCAGGAGCTAGACATCTAAGCAGGGCTTACAAAGGGAGTGACTTAAACCAGTGTCCTGACCCTCAGTCCATCACCCATCTCAAGGGTATAAAGGAATCAAAACTGGAAACTGAAAAGAGAGGATATTTGGGGGGAGAATTGTTGGTATGTGATGCGACCCACCCCATATCCCAATCCACACTCTGTAGGGGAGAGGAGCCATCTGGAGGACCACCTGGAAAGTTGTTCTTCCCTGGAATTGGAGGACACTGTGCACTGTGACCTGATATATGTCTGAGTTAGAAGTTAAGGTACCAGAGCTGGGAGAATCAGGGCTGCTGGGTGGCAGTGTGGTGAATTTCCCATGTGTCAAAGAAGATTTGTCCTAGAGATTCCTTAAGAGGGACTTTGACCAAGAGATACAATTGGAAGGGTGACAGACCAGATGTCTGATAATCCTTGAGTGCTCACATTTTACCATTGTATACCTAAATGGTGTTTGAAAACCGTGTGTGTGTGTGTGTGTGTGTGTGTGTGTGTGTGTGTGTGGCTTTGTGTTAGTCAGGAGAGACTAGACTTGTGTTTTGAAACAATCTCCAGTTTTCAGTGGCTTAACACAATAAAGGTTAATTTTGCATATAACATAAGCAGTGAAGGTTGCTATTGAACTCTATTCCACACTCAGAGACCCAGGCTGATGGAGGTTCCCTCATTCTGGAGTTGTTTCATCTCGATCCTGCAGTCTCTTTGTGCACCTCATAGAGAAACAGACAGCCAGATGGTTGTATGCTGGTTCTTATGTTTTATTCCAGAAGTACCATGCCACGCCTGCCTATAGTCAACTGGCCAGATCTAGTTACAGTTAACCCCCAACCGAAAGTGGGGTGGGTAGCGTGGAGAGCAGATGGAATGCTTGTTGACCGTTGCTGCCTTTGCCACAGGCTTTTTGATTGTGAGCCTCAGTGTACAGGGATCTGGCTGGCCTCAGGTGTCAGTACCTTTGTTTATTTCTCTTGAGTTGGTCATATTCCAGAAGTCTCTTCTACTAACTTACCTAGAGAGTGAGGCCTAGTAGCCAATCTCTGGAAGAGGGAAGGAGGCGGAATGGGTGGTGAGGGGAGTCTCAGCACTGAGTATGCATAGGGTCATTCAGTTCCTCTGTTCTGTACATATTCTTTGGTTTCATCTGCTTCAGTGTTAGGTGTGGGAGGAGCCATCATCCAGTTTCTTAGAGGGGAGAGGAAATCAGAGGGTCTAATCACTTCTTTAAAGTCTTTTAACCAGTTTTCCTGTTTTTAGCCTCATCTTCATACCCAAATTCATGGGCACCTGGCGCCACCTTTGCTGCTGCCAGCTTACAGCATAGCCAAGCCATTCACCCATCTGTTTTTCATCTTCCTAATTTCTCATTTTCTCTCCCATTCTTTATGTGCCAGAGAATTTGTATTCCTTTTAAAATATTTTAATAGGGTTTCTGAAGGAAGTAGAGGCGGATGGATGCTTTAAACCCCCATCTTGATGCAGAAGACACGTACACACAGTTTTTAGAGAACCCCCTTTCTAATAGGATGCCCACGCCTTGAGTTGTGTATACATCTTACTTCTAACTGTTCTTATTGGAACTTGGGAGGGCTCTGTCCGAATGCCATTCAGGAAGAGAAAATGAGCATTTTTACTCACTCTGTCTTCCTCCTCTTTAGCAAGGGTAATAAGTAGATTTCTTAATTTTGGAGCATTTTTGTAGATGACAGACCATGGTTAATTCAAGGAAGCTTGGTAGAGTAGGGCCAATGTATGTGGAAAAGGGTGTTTCCTTTCTCATCAACCAGATCACAAATTCATCTACCCAATATGCCCTCAAGACCTAAAACGTTGTGCTCTGAATGGTACCATAAACCTTCAGAGTGTGAAAGAAAAGCATAGTGTGGCTTTATCATAAACTTTTTCAATTTAGAAGAGGCAGAGGGTCTCTTAATGTTTTAAGAGTTTATTTAATGGTTTATTTGAAGCTTGATGAGAGCCCACTTTATTCTCTTTATGGGGAGTCATAAAAGACCTGATTTCCAGAAACACATTGTGATTTAGCTGGTTCTTTTTTGTTCTCAGAGAATATGGCGGAATGAAGGGAGACTTTGGGGAGTGGGTGGTGTATGTGAGACACAGGAACACCATGTTGAAGTTACAGCTTGGACTGAGCTCTCACAGGCTTTATTTTTTCTCCAGTAGAAACGAGTCATTGTTTGTGCTTTCCAAAGGGAGGACAAACAAATTCTTTGTGCTTGGGGTTTAGCTTCTGAACCCTGGTATAGTGTTTAGAAGATTATTGGGACTCAATTAATCAACACTGCTTTTACATGCGATCATTTGACATCTTCCAGTTCCCTGGTGTAGAGCTAAGGCCCTCTGAGTTGAGCTCTGATGGCAGTCACCTGATGTCACGCCTAGGAACCAGGCGCTAGAATTATGGAGCTGGAACAATGCCCTCTGCACCATCCAGGCCAGCTTTCTGCCTTTAGCACATGCTAAGGAAAAGTTCGGTTTGAGTCTAGCCTATGACTTAATGTTTCCCGGAGAAACCTCGCTGTAATTCCATAATGGAAGTCACATTGTTCTTATATTCTCTCTCAGGATTGGCAAGGACAACGCCTAAGTCATAAGCAGGCAGGGCTCCTCTTTGTGCCCCAGTTCTAGCAAAAGGCTAGACCCCCCTTATTGTGTATGCCCTTTTCAATAGGCTGAGTTCAGAGTTACCATCTGGTATAGGCAGGAGTGGAGCTGGTGTCTCGATTTCACCTTACTTCCTCCAACATCTTTTCATCAGTCTTGATGACTGTCCTGTCAATTTATTACCTTAAATATTTTTGAAAAGGCACCACTTTGTAGAATGGGCTCCTCTTCTGTCCTCTACCCGCACCTCCAGATATGATTCAGGGGAGAGCCTCCTGTTAGTTTCTCCCCGTTTCTGTTTTTTTTTTTTTTTTCGGTACGTGGGCCTGTCACTGTTGTGGCCTCTCCCGTTGCGGAGAACAGGCTCCGGACGCGCAGGCTCAGCGGCCATGGCTCACGGGCCCAGCCGCTCCGCCGCATGTGGGATCCTCCCAGACCGGGGCACGAACCCGCGTCCCCTGCATCAGCAGGCGGACTCTCAACCACTGCGCCACCAGGGAAGCCCTTCCCCCTTTCTTTTTAACTGAGAAAAGCAAATTGTGAGGCACACCACTCTTTACCATGCTGCATTTATTCCTGCCATTCATTTCTTCCTCTTGTAAGTGGGAGGCTCACATTTAAGACTGCACATCCTTCATGTCCACGGAGAGGGTAAGAATAATGCCCTTGTTCAAGATGGGAAACTGGAGATTATGGTCACATTAGTGGAATCCTGACTGATGACATCATTAGGTGCTTCGACCCTGCTCCTCACAGCCAAGAAAAGTCCTTTTGTCCCTAGGTCAAAAGTAAAAGTATAGGCTCCTGCTAGCCCAGCTGAGCAATTTAAGGAGCTCCCACTGCTTTCCTCCTCAACTCCTCTTCTCTGTCTATTGTGACTCCCATTAGAGGGTGGTAGGAGACTTCCACTATCCCTGGAAAAGATCAGGAGAAAGCTGAGTTGCACCTGAATGGCCTATGCAGTTGACAGCAATCCTGGGAAACTGTCGTGTTTCCTGAAAGATTGGACTGGAGACTAGCAGACTTTCAGACGTCATCACAGACCTTCTGAAGAGGCACCTTGGAAGTTGGAGTGGAGAGTGGCTGGGACTCCTCTGTGTACCAGCTTGGAAGTTAACAACATCAAGTTAAAAGTGGACAAACCCCAGATAACTAGGGATCAGTTGAAGCTGGTAGAGGAGACATGGACAGCCAGCATCAGGACCATCTGAGGCAGAATACCACTGGAGAGGGGGAGACAAAGCTGCATGGAAATGCTATGAAATAAGACACCCATACTGGCTGCCCCTGGAGTGGGAGAAATTTGTTCCTGGCAAGTTTCTGAAGATGCACTGCAGGAAGGACAGTATAGGTTATGAAAGTTTGTGTCCTAAATATTATATGAGACAGGAGAATGTTGTAGAAAGAGCATGGGCTCAGAAGTGAGATCATTTGTCACTTGTTGGTTGTTATGTCCTTGGACAAATTACCTAACAAGTCTGATCTCCATTTCTTCATGTGGAAAATGTGGAAATGTGGAATATATATCTATATCTATCTATCTACATCTATATCTATCTCCACTAACATAGTGCTTGGAGAAATGTGGACACTTGGTGTATTAGACATGGGAAACTAACATTCATCCCTACTCCCTTATAAAGTCTCTGCTATATTTGTGGGGTTGGAATTCTGAGAACTACACTTCTCAGCATCCCTTATCAGCAGGATTCTAATTTAGATTCAGAATGGGAGGCATTCAGGTGTGATTTAGAAGCAGAAAATAAAAACAGGAGTCACTATTGCACCTGCAAATTTTTGGACAGTTACATGAACTTCAGAAAACAGTAGACACGAGCTTTTGCCAGTGGCTTCTGGGACTGCCCCCTAAAGTTGACCCACTTTAGGGCAATGGGCAGCATTAGATCACTAGTGGCAGTTTTTTTGGGGGGGGGGTCTCTGTACTTTCTCATTTCCTGAAAGTTAGTTTTGGCTTTCCCTGACTTTATCTTCTCAGTTTATCCAATAGTATTGTAAACCTCTAATTCCCTGCACTAAATCCCTTCCTGTTCAAAATACCTAGGGAGGTTTCTGTTTTCCTGGCTGAATCTTACTAACATATCTGAATTTTAAAAATACAGAAAGAATGGTGAGAATGAATGGTCTTATGTTTTCCTAATAAAAAGAGGAACATTTGCAAATCTGAAAGATGACACTGAGGGCTAGAATTATAACAATTGGCATTGAGAATTGGGAAAATTTGTCTCAGGTTTAACCAGGAGAGCTTGGGGAAGAGAGGGTAGGAAGTCATAGGTATCTGGGTAAGAAGGGAAATTTTAATTACTTATCTTTCCCTGCCACTGGACAAGGAATTCTTGACAGCAGAATGATCTCAGGCAGGATAAATTGAACAAAGAAAAATGTAACCTGACTGGAAAAATAAGCTTCCTAATACTGATGTACATGAGACTGTGGGTGGAGAAGAGGTGATTGAAATAAAGAGATTTACCCCATAATAGATAGAGGTGCACCCATGTAACCTATGGTGGGAGGAAGAAACCTATAACTGCAACGAAATGATATCTCTTTAATGTTTTATTAGACAAACCTCCTGACCCTTTTAAAATAAATGTCATCTGCACCCCATTCAAATAGCCCCTTCGAAGTTGGTTAAATTATAAGTTTGTCTTCCTATTATCTGAGGGAAAGCATGAGCCCTTCCTCCCATGCAGACCACAAGGCACTTCTCAGAGAGGATCTCAGGTTGCACCTTGGTATAACAGAAAGCCTGTAATTTTGATGCATTTAGCAGTGGAGGTGCAGTTAATCAGTCTGCTTCTACTTGTGAGAATTCTCTTCACCCTCTTCTTCCGTGCAGCTTTTCAGTAAAGATAAAGCCTTATTTTTTAAAAAAAATTGAAGTGCAGTTGATTTACAATGTTGTGTTAATTACTGCTCTACAGCAAAGTGATTCAGTTATACATTGTTTTTTTTTAATATTCTTTTCCATTATGGTTTATCATAGGACATTGAATATAGTTGTCTGTGTTATACAGTAGGATCTTGTTGTTTTTCCATTCTATATATAAAAGCTTACATCTACTAACACCAACCTCCCACTCCATCCCTCCTCCAACCCCTCCCCCTTTGCAACCACCAGTCTGTTCTCTATGTCCATGATTCTGTTTCTGTTTCATAGATAGGTTCATTTGTGTCATAGTTTAGACTCCACATATAACTGACGTCGTATTGTATTTGTCCTTCTCTTTCTGACTTACTTCACTTAGTATGATAATCTCTAGTTGCATTACGTTGCTGCAAATGGCATTATTTCATTCTTTTTTTAAATGACTAAGTAGTATTTCATTGTATATATATACCAAATCTTCTTTATCCATTTAGTTTGTTTCCATGTCTTAGCTATTGTGAATAGTGCTGCTATGAACATAGGGGCACATGTATCTTTTTGAATTATAGTTTTGTCTGTATATAGGCCCAGGACTGGGATTGCTGGATCATGTGGAAATTCTATTTTTATTTTTCTGAGGAGCTTCCATACTGCTTTCCACAGTGGCTACACCAACTTACATTCCCACCAACAGTGTAGGAGGGTTCCCTAAGACAGAACCTTATTTTAAACTCTGAGTTTGTTATCTTATTTTCCACAAGAGAATCAATCCAGATAAAGGAGCAAATATGAAAAGAGACTTCATCAAGTAACAGAGATGTGTCTCTTCCATGATCTGTTCATGACTGCCCACACAAGACTGGGGTTGAGAGAAGCAATTTCAATATTTTGAATTGTCCAGATGGCTCCTCCAATCTGAGCTTCCATTTTCCTCTGGGGCTTGAGTGCAGTTCCCTCCAATGCTCACAGCTGATTGGATGGGGGTGGAATACCTAAGGGGTGAGGTCCAAGAAATTCCTATCTTTGCCCACTTGGGCCACCCAAGGGGAGATTTCTTTGAAGAGACTCTGAAATGAGCCAGGGATCAGTCACTCTGGGGTCCACTCAGTGTGCTGGGCCAGATGGAAGACAGCAGTAATGAATGAACATGAGCTAGGGAGGACATGGCTAGTCAAGGCCACAAGGAGCGGGCAAATGGAGATGCTACATCAGAAGATAGGGCATAGTGGTGCCAGTGGCTCAGGACATGAGAGGGAGCAGACTCAGAGCCCTCTCATCTTGGACATAGTCAGAGGAACTTGTGGTTGCTGGGTTAGGCATCTTTCACGTACAATTTTGAATTCTCATGCCAGAGTACAAGAGATGCATTAAGGTGTCTGGCTACCTCTAACTCCAACTTTTTCTACCATTCGGTAGATTTGGTTAGATAACCTATTGTTTTGGAGGACACACATATATTAGGATAAGTAATGACCACATTGATAATATATTTCTTGAGGAACTATTTAGGGTGTTTGTAAAGACATAAGGTTGTCCTTATATATATGTGGACATATTCTGCCTGTTGCATTTGGTAGAATTAAAAGTGTTAAGTAAATCAAGAGAGCAGATCCCCTACAGTAGGGACTGGGGTAAAGTGAAGAGATTAGGAGGAGGGAACCACAGTGCGTGGCCACGGTGAGGAGGTCCAAGAGCACAGCTTATTGTTGATCGGGTGGAGCCGAGAATGCAGCCAGGAGCACACTCAGCAGCCCGCGCCCAGCCCAGTTGCTATGGTTAGAGGGTCTCCTGCAAGAAAAAGAGCACAGTCCTGCTCGCCCAGCTCAGAGGTCTATGGAGCTGCCACTACTTTCATCCTTAGCTCCTCCTTTCTATCCGCTTGACTCCCACTGGTGAGAAGCGAGAGAATACTATCCTCCATGAGAAAGATCAGGAGAGAGAGGATATGGGCTTCAATGGTCAATGGAGTTAACAGCCATCCTGGGAAACGCTGTAGCATTTCCTCAAGGACTGGACAGGTGACTGGTATTACAGTGAGAAGAGCTGCAAACTAACCACGGAAACTGTGATTAGAAATGGAACATTGAGGTCTTGTTAGCCACACCTTGGGGGAAGGCACAGCGGGAAGAAGATGAAGCCATGAGGGGTGGGCTTGGATTGGAAGAAACAAGCTGACACAGTGGACAACAGCTGCCTACTGAGTGGGCACCTGCCTGTCCTTCCCCTCCCTAGCACGGCAGAGACGATTATGCACAAATCAACATTCTTGTGAATCCAAGTGGCCTCCCCTGGCGCAGCATCAAGACCTAGAGGGGTGGCGGGACTGGTGATGGCAGGGCTGATCCCTTTGGTGGCTTTTGTGAATTGGCAGAAATTGGCAGCCGTGTGGCAGCCAGCTGCTTGAGCTTTGCTGTGCTTTGCTGTCACCAAGGAGGGGAAACTTCCCAGAGAGGGTAGTCGAGAGTCTATCCATCTATCAAAATTCCACGCATTCAAGGCCCAGCTCATCTATCATCTCCTCTGTGAAACCTGTTCTGAATCCCCCCAGCTTGGATAGGTGGTTCCCTTTTATTTTGCTCTGCCTTGGTTGTACATAATTGTTCCATTAGACTTGAACCTTCAGGGGCAGGGGTTATGTCTCCCACAATGCCCGGAACAGGGCTAGTTCCTTGCTGCCTCTCAGTGTGTCCATGAAATTGAATGAATGACTGGAAGATGACGTGGTTAGGCACACTGGGAGCCTTCTCCTTACCTGTTCTTGTTGGTGCCATCTGTTGAGTGGCTCGTTAGTTGGGGGTTGTATACTGTACATGTGGGCTACACCCCAGAGCTGCCCCAGAGCTGGACGGTCACCACGCTTTGGGAGTATGGGAGGATAAGGGACAGAGCGTCCCATCCCTCCCTCTCCCTTTGTGGTCCCTGTGTGTGTAGAGAAAAGGGGAGCTGTCTTCATAGGTGCGTGAACTCAGTCCCTAGGGCTTGTTTTCAGGTTCTGCTTCCCCTCAGTAGTAGAGATCGTCATAAAGAATGGTAAGTTGAAGAGAAAGAATCTGTAGTGTGTGAATTAGAGAACTAACAGCAAGGGGAACACTCATTGACTACAGGAATTCAAATGCCCCCTCCTCTGTGAAGCATGTCCCCTAGTGTCCTCCTGGGTGTACCTTCCTACAAGCAGAGTTCTTTGCTCCTTGCTTTCTGTTCTCTCTCTCTCTCTCTCTCAGCAGCAATCTGCTCATTCCTCTGCATTAACCCTTACAGCACTGTACCATATCTCCGCCCTCCCTCCTCCACTCCCGCCCCTGGGCTATAAGTCCCTCAAGACCATGGACAGAGTGTTCATGTGTCGTGACACCTGGTGGGAATGCCCTAATGTTTCTTAAAGGAATGGATATAGAGATGAATGAATGAGTGAGTGAATGAATGCATGGGCTTCAATTGCTGTGCAGATAGGGAGGCAGAGATTCATAGAAGGAATTCTCAACCTGGGTTAAACTCTAGCTTGACTACTTACTAGCCATCTGATAAGCCATGGGCCTTGGCCGCCTCATCTGTAAAATGGGGATAAATAATCCTGACCTTACAGTGCTGATGGAGGAGGGAGATTATCTAGTCGAAGGTCCCAAGGCAGCGGCTGACACATGCTAAACACTCAACAAATGGACAATTCTAAGACTACTTGACTCAGGGTGTTGCAGGGATACCAAGCCATTTGGAAAAAAGTGCCTCTTCTGGAATGCAACAGGGAGGGAATTGAGGGGGTGCCAACACTAAACTAGGGGTGCCGACCGGCATTCAAAACCCTCGGCTGTCTGTTCCATTACTATGAACGCTCCTGCAGCTCTCTGGTAGAGGGAGGTGGAGAAACCTACCTATTCTGTTCAGGTACGGAAACCGAGGCCTGGGCAGCCCATCTGGTGAGTAGCCAGAGAGAAATGTTTTCAGGAAACAGGGAAGCACCAGGACATTCATTCATTCATTCATTCAACAGGCATTCCTTCATTATTGGGCACCTACTGCCTGTCAGGCCCTCCTACTTGCTGCAAAGACAGCCAAGGAGGTAAGCTGAGCCAGGTGACAGCTGAGAACTCTCCACACACTAGTCCTTACCCCCTGAGCCTGGGACAGTGGCTGGAAAAGAAGGCAGTGAGTTGCCCTGCATTTATCAGCTGCCTTCTGTGGGTGAAGGACTCAAGGGGTCTCATCAGGTTCAATTCCAAGAGCATCTGAGCCAGGAGGTGTCTTTTCTCAGTTTACTGATGGGGAAACAGAGACAGGAGGTGAGGCAGCTGGACCCAGCCCACACTGCAGGCAGAATGCTGTAGAGGAGAGGTTAGACCTGGGTCGTCTGAGGTCCCCAAGTTTCCCAATGCTGCAGAGGGCTGGAGGCCACCTCTCTGCTGTAACCCAGTCTGGTATGAACACCTAATTTTGAGGCATGCTGTTGGAGCAAAAGTCCTGACTAGGATAGCTGGTGACATCTTGCAGAGGTCACAGGGAAGCACCAGGACATTTCCCATCCTGTATCTGTGGTCTTCTTGTTCATCATTCATGCCTTTCTGTCCTCTGTTTCATTGGTTTTACTTCTCGTTTCCAGCCTGGCCTCTGCCAGAAGGTGATTCCACATTTTTCTAGCAGCCCATGGTTTGGCTGCCCCCATCTCATTCCCAGACACCAGGCCAAGCGACCCAGCATGTGCAGGTGGGAATGTCTAGTTCCAGCTTCCCTGCCAAGTTCAAAAGCCAGCAGCTGCATCCACAGGGCCCAAGGCTGTGCAGCCAGTGCCTGTCACTGTCACTGCACTAATGAGAGTTTCCACTGGGTGGGCCTGGGGGTGACAGCTTGGGGTGTGGAGGGGCTAGCAGCTGAAACTGGTGTGGGAACAGCACCTGTGGGAACCAGCTACATCACTCACAAGCAAGGCTAATGCAGACCCCAGGGCATCAAGGTATGCTGATCAAAGTGAAGCTTAGGGGCTTCCTGAACCCCTTTGGAACCTGAGGACTTGGGTTCAGATCCCAGCTCAACCACTTCCTAGCTTTTTGATTCTTGAACAAGTTAACCCAGCTTCTTTGCCTCAGTTTTCTCATCTGCGAAGTGGGAATATTAATAGCATCCACATGAAAGGGGTGGCTGTGAGGTTTAAATGACTTAGTCCATGTAAAGCATTTAGTTAGAGCTCAATAAACATTATCTGTTCTTTTCTGGTCCTCTGCCACCCCCTCCGTGTCCCATCACCCTTCTGCCTGCCAGCCCTCACAGATACTATTCAAAATAGTTGTTTCCCATCACCGGTCTTGCCTGACTGTCCTAAGATGCCTCTCCTTCTCCGTGTGCCTCCCCACGTTTCTAGAATTGAATTTGCAATCTGTACTCACAGGGCCACACAGATCATGTTCTCTGGGTTAAGGGATGTACCTATGGAAAACAAGAGGGAGAAAAGGCAGCCACTTCTCTAGGTTTGGCTTCCACAAAAACACCAATGTGACGAGGCTCTGGTGTCTTGCCCAGTGGTCCAAAATGCCCAAGCAGCCCTCCTGCCTGGAGCGTGTGGGAGCAGGGGTGATGTGTGAAATATTCAACAATTCAGAGGGGCCCTGACCAATCAGAGTGGACTCTGGCCACAGTGCTGGATCACGGGGTACTGGGGGCTGGGGTCTGTAGCTCTTGACCAATTGGCAAGGAAGTAGTTTATCAATCGACATTGCTGCACAGGTATGTTCTGGGTCTATAGCAGCGCCCCTGGTGGGAAGAGTCAATGAGGGGCCTGTGCGGAGTCTGGGTGGAAGGAAGGCAAGTCCTGTTCTCTCTCCATGACCACATGGTAGAAGGTTGAGAGAATTAAGTGGTCTTGAGGGGCTAGCAGGGGGGGCTGGTGTTAACTGTGTTGGCTTTGACATCAAACTATCCACTTACGAGTTTTGGCATCTTGAGCAAATTTTTAACCTCTGAGAACCTTGGTTATCTAATCTGTGAAATGGGGGCAATGAAACACACAGGGCTATTGCTAAGGATAAGTGTGATAGAAATCTCCAGAGTGCAGGGCCCAGCTGAGGAAGTGGGAGCAATCTCTGCTCCTCTTTAGTATGCCTTGGTGTTCTTTCCATCAGGTGGGACTCCTCCCAACTTTGGGGATCAATGAGGTACAAGTCTTTCTTCGAAGCACTCACACACCTGTGCAGCTCATGCTTGCTCTTTCATTCATGCAATGGGGGTTTCTTAAAGGAATGGATATAGAGATGAATGAATGAGTGCCGGGCACAGTTCCAGCAGCTGGAGAGGCTTCAGGAAACACACCAGACAGGGCCCCTGTCCTCATGGAGCTTGCATTTTGGAAGGAGAAGCAAGAAATATGGCAGCCAAGCCTTTCCTCCTGCATCAAGCACTCAACAGTCCTGAGTCCTGGACGTGACTGACACAGGAGCAGCAACAATAAAACCTGCTAACCTGAAATCAAGGAAGAAAACCCTCAGAAGCCGTAAATGAAAGCATGGCCTCCAACCAGAGGCCTGAGCTGGACTGCTGTGGAAGAGGTGCCCGGGTTCAGGAACTGGGTCTGGGTCAGCACTTTCCAGTTGGGGCTGCACCTCAGCACCAGCTGGGGAGCTTCTGGAGATGCACAGGCCACACCCCAGACCAATCACGTCAGAATCCCGGGGTGTGGGGTCCAGGTACCAGTGGGTTTTAAACTCCCCCAGTGGCTCCAATGTGCAGCTGAGTTGGCCAGGGTCTTTGAAGTGGGGCTGGGGATGAGCCTCCCGTGTAGGGCAAGAGTCACGAAGGTCTCTGTGTAGGTGGAAGGAGACTGGAAAAACTCCACCCACCAGCTCAGCTAAAGGGGTAAAATGCTGGTCATCTACCTGCAGGGGCCACAGGGGACAAAGTGTCACTGTGAGAATTCAGAGCTCGTCTGCGCCTTCCTGAGAGGGCCAGGAAAGTGGTCACACTGTCGTCTGTTGCCAGTGCCCCAAGAAAAGACATTAACCATAACCGTGGAGGGTGGCCACTTCTGCCACCCAGGGCACAAGACATTGCTATGGAAAACAAGTCCCTACTGAACAGTCTAGAAGGGCAGGCAAACAATAAACAGGGGAGCAAATATGTCAGTGTTTCCCAATCCTGGCTGTGCACTAGAAGGAGTTTGTTTTTTTTTTTTAAACTTATGTCCCTCATTTGTTTCTAGAGATATTGATTAAACTTGTCCCCATTGTGGCCTGGACATGGGGGTCTCTTATGAATTTTCTCAGGGTTGAGAACTACAAAATAAGTGAGATAATTCAGACGGTTTATAAGGGCAACCTAGCAGGATAATGTGTATGTAATTGAGAGTGATTGGCTGAGAGAGACTTGGGACAGACTCCCCCGGATGTGATGCTCAGTTTGAGACTTGAAAGATGAGGTAGGTGTGTCCTGCAAGGAGCTGGAGAAGAAGCTTTCCAGGCAGAGGGGACAGAATGTGCAAAGGCTGGAATGAGTCTGGAAAGTACTAGGAGAAGCAAAAAAGCCTGTGTGGCTGGCGTGTAGGGAGCCAGAGGGGAGGGGAGCGTTCAAGACTACATAAGCCATGGTAAGATGCTTTGAATTCTCTTCCAAGGGCAAAGGAAAGCCACTGATACGTTTAAGCAGGGCAATTACATGAGCAGAATCCTAAAACTCACGGCTGCATGCATTTCATTGGCTCCCACTTACCCCCACCCGACTTTTCTCTCTGCCCCATCCTTTATTTGCATTTTCACAATTACTCTGGGAAGAAGGTAGGTAGCTGTCTTCTCCATTTTATAGCTGAGAAGGCACCAGTGTTGAGTGACTCATCCGTGTCCCCTGGGTTCTTGAATGGCAGGCTTCTGGATCATCTGGTACCCGTCCCAGAGCTCTTGCCCAGAGATACTCCTGAGCACGAGAAGTCACAGTTGTTGTTACAGCGAGTCCCCGACATATGAAGCTCCAAGTTGAGAACTTTCAAAGATGCGAATGTGCGTTCGCATGTCCAATTACGTAAGTTAGTTCACATGTCTGGCGTACATTGTCACGTGTGTGCATCCTCTGCAAGTAGTTGTACTTTTGTGTATTGGGTTGGCCAAAATGTTCATTCGGTTTTTTCCATCAAATGGCTCTAGTAGCACTTAGTTGTCTTTAACTTCATTCGAAACGATTTTATTAGATTGTATGTGACAGCTGTCATATCAGCGTGCATTTAAAAAAAGACATATCAAACTTGGTGAATTTTTGTGTAGCCATTTTAGTATTGATGACGGAAGAAAAAAACGCAACATTTTCGGCATATTATTCTTTATTATTTCAAGAAAGGTAAAAACACAACCAAAACACACACACACACAAAAAGAAGATTTGTGTAGTGTATGGAGAAGGTGCTGTGACTGATCGAACGGTCATGTCAAAAGTGGCTTTCGAAGTTTCATGCTGGAGATTTCTCCTTGCTGGACGATGCTCCATGGTTGGGTAGACCAGCTGAAGTTGATAGTGACTGAGACACTAATTGAGAACAATCAATGTTATACCATGTGGGAGATAGCCAACATACTCAAAATATCCAAATCAAGTGTTGAAAATCATTTGCACCAGCTTGGTTATGTTCATTGCTTTGATGTTTGGGTTCCACATAAATTAAGCGAAAAATACCTCCTGGACTGTACTTCCACATGCGATTCTCTACTTAAATGTAATGAAAACATCCCATTCTTAAAACAAATTGTGACGGGTGATGAAAAGTGGATACTGTACAACAATGTGGAATGGAAGAGATCATGGGGCAAAGGAAATTAACCACCACCAACCACACCAAAGGCCGGTCTTCATCCAAAGAAGGTGATGTTGTGTATATGGTGGAATTGGAAGGGAGTGCTCTATTATGAGCTCCTTCTGGAAAACCAAACAATTAATTCCAACAAGTACTTCTCCCAATTAGACCAACTGAAAGCAGCACTCGACGAAAAGAGTCCAGCATTAGTCAACAGAAAACGCATAATGTTCCATCAGGATAACGCAAGATTGCATGTTTCTTTGATGACCAGGCAAAAACTGTTACAGCTTGGCTGGGAAGTTCTGATTCATCCACCATATTCAACAGACATTGCACCTTCGGATTTCCATGTATTTCGGTCTTTACAAAATTCTCTTAATGGAAAAAATTTCAATTCCCTGGAAGACTGTAAAAGGCACCTGGAACCGTTCTTTGCTCAAAAAGTTTTGGGAAGATGGAATTATGAAGTTGCCTGAAAAATAGCAGAAAGTAGTGGAATAAAAGGGTGAATAGGTTGTTCAATAAAGTTCTTGGAGAAAATGAAAAATATGTCTTTTATTTTTACTTAAAAACCGAAGGCACTTTTTGGCCAACCCAATACTTTACAGTACTGTATAGAGTACAGTAGTACGGGTACCTTTGTTTCAAACTCAGGATGTCTGGAAGCAAGCGTAAAAGCAGTGGTATATAGCCGATTGTGTTCGTTGGGTACCTAGGCTAACTTTGTTGGACTTACAAACAAAGTGGACTTATGAATGTGCTCTCAGAATGGAACTCATTCATACGTAGGGGACTTACTATACATTGAGTTACGTTCACTGCAACCCTGGTCGTGGGGATGGGAAAGCTCAATCCTGGCTTTCCTTGAGCAAAGCAGCTCACCCCAAAGTGGTCTTCTTTGCAACAGCCAACATCCCATCACAGACACTGTCCTGCATCTCTACCGTGACAGCCTTGTTCTAGAAAATGAAGGCGCTTTGAAATAAATCAAAGGGGTGTTTTGCGGCGCCAGCCTCACCTTGACTTACCTCAATGTTCCGCCCTGGAGTCCGCAGTCCTTGTTGGCTGGGCCTGCTCTGCAGGGTCCACGTGGGCCACGGGGCCATCTCCCCACTGCCTGGCTGTCAGCCAGGCAGTAATATTCTATTACTTCCCCAAGGACTGACTGCTGACAGCTATTGCTAGATCAAGTCCCCAGGGACTGACTGCTGACTAGCTATTGCTAGTTTTAGGGAAGCCTCTTTAATACTTGAACATGTTGTCATGGCTGGAGTATTTGGGGTTTTCTTGACACAAGTCTTGGAACCCCTTGGGAATCCCATTTCCCACCTCAAGTTCTAGGGGGAGGTGGGATGGCTGAGGAAGTGGCAAGGAAGACAGAGAGAGGCCACAAAGGACCTTCAGTGTCCTTGCTGGGTGGCTCTGTTGGGCTTTGGCTACAGCCAACTGGGGTGACCTGGGGTTGGAGAGCTCAATGCACTGTATGTGGAAACTGGTCCCACCACCTGGACCACTAAGGATGGAAATGAAACTCCTACCCTCATCATGAAGCCCAAAGGTGACAAAAACATTGCTTCTAGATAGTAACCATGGAAACTTCTCATTGCTATGGATGGCCCACCACCAGAACAGCTCCTTGTTCTATGGCATAGAGTGGCCCCCTCTCTCCTCCCCTCCTGCCACTTCACTGCATTGCCCCAGGCCAGGGCTCCAGTCCCCAGGAAGAGCTATAACTTGGCTCTCCAAGGTTCACCCTGATTTTGGTGGGTGCCAAGGTAAAGAGGAGAAAACAAAAAGATGGGGATAAAGATGGGAAAAGATGATGACATCCGGCAGTGCTGGTGAGAGACAGGCAGGCTGGGGCAGACTGTCAGTGTCATTGGGGATGCTATTAAGGGCGTTCATGAGGCAGCATGCGTGTCTGGGGTCCCATCTGACTGGCATCGTTCATTCCTGTTCCTGTTCCATTCATTCTGGAAGGGGAGCCTTAATTAGGCATGAAGAGATTTATCAAACAGCAGCCCCTTGGAGCTGGTAGTCTCTTTGCCATCTGGACGGATGGTTTCTACCTTGTGACAACAGCAGCGGGAATGATTTATGAGGTCCCACAGCTCCACCCCCTGGGCCTGGTAAAACCTGAATGGCTTTTGTCCTCTCCAAAAAAGAGCGAGATTTTGCCTGTGCTTATGGGCTCATGAGTGGGGGTTCACAGTAAGGTTTGCCCGACTCTGTGAAGTTGATGCCCAGACCTGTGGCAGCCAGGACCTTGCCTAGGGTCAGTTTTCAGTTTACAGTGACTCAACTGCAAGGATGAACAGAAAAAGCCCAGGAGACCTGGATGCAAATTCTTTTGGTGAGCTATGTGGCTTCATGTGGTTTTTGCCTCAGTCTTATGACTTATACAATGGAGATAATGATTTCTGCATCTTCCTAACTCACATGATTCTTTGGAAGTTCCTGTGACACTATAAGACACAAAATGACTTTCTTAATTATACAACCCTTGATAGGCATTGAGGATTTAATCCAACAAACATTTATTGAGCAATTGCTGTGTGCTATGCACCACCCCTGGTGCTGTGATGGACATGGATGAATAAAACACAGTCCCTGCCCTTGGCGAGCTTACAATCTAAGAACGGTCATAAGACAAGTGCACAATAACTATAATACAAGGCAGAATATGGTAAGTGCCATGAGAAAGGTACAAATAAAGTGCTACGGTGGTTCAGTGGAGGGAGAGATCCCAGTGGTTGGTAGATCGGCGGGGGGGCTTCATGAAAGATGTGGTTTCTGCATGGGCCTTGAAAGAACCAGGAGAGAGTGTTTCAGGGGATGAGAACAGCAAGACCAAAGGCACAGAGACAGGAAAACCGGGCACCCCTTCCAGGAATGACGGCTACTCTAGATGGACTGGTACAAGGTGTAAAGGAAGGATGGGGCTTTACTGGATGGTCTGTAATGTCAGGACGAAGACTTGCACATTATTTTAAAAGTTTGTGAACGGCTGGAGATAAAAAAGAAAACTCTATGAATGTTTAGGATGGACTGGAGAACATGCAAGTGTACCCAGAGGAAATCTGGGAGAGGAGACTGCTGCTGAAATTGAGAGACCAGAAGGCAAGGATAGTGCAAGAGTAGCAAGGGAATGCATGGAGAAGACATGAAGATGACTTCAGGGTCTCAGAATTGGGTGGTTGAGGGGATCATGGGTCTTCTGACAATAGAAGGAGAGATTGTAGAGTTAGGGGAGGCAGAGATGATACACTTGACTTCAGAGATGCTGAGTTTCTGGCGCTGCCGGAGCAGATGGGGTGAATGACCAACGAGCAGTGTGCAATCGAGCCTGGAGCTCAGGGGAGGCGCTAGGCTGCAGAAAGTGTAGGATGCCTCCCAAGGGAGGCGGGAGGTTGTTGATGAGTGTGCAGGGATGTGATGAAAGGGGGCCGAGGAGAGGACACCAAGGTGGGAAAGGTCTAAGTGTGGGGCAAGAAGGAGAGAGGGAAATAATGGTCGGATCTACCTCAGCTACTTTTTAGATTAAGGTAAGGGTGTCAATAAATAAATCATAAATACATAAATAAATAAATACATAAATAAACAACAAAGGGGCGTTGGCAAAGGAGGAGACTCACGAGAACGTGGCTTCCTGGGCGCCAAGGGGACAGGGAACGTCCAGGAGGAGTCAGTGTAGAGCCAAGCAGTGCCAGAGGCTTGGTGGTGAGAAAGGGCTTTGGACATGGCAGCCGAGTCTCTGGTCCCAGGAGCATGGGGGCCACGAGGGGGTCGAGAGGAAAGGCGGTGCCAGCACCAGAAAGCCCCCCAACCCCAGGTCTGGTGGTGAAGGGACGAGCCACAGCAGCCAGGATGGGTGGAATGAGTGCCTGTTGGTGGAAAGAGAGGACAGAGGCGGCGGAGTGGCTGAGGACCGGTGAGAGGATGCATGTCGTTTCCTCGGAAGTGGGAGGAAGGAAGTGAAAGGGGAGGGGAGAGATCAAGAGCTTTTGAGGAGAGACTGCATTTCAGATGATTCCACCTCTTCACTGAAGGAGGAGGCTGACGGAGCACCTGCTCCCGGAGGCCTGTGGCCACTGTTATTACAAGGCAGCAGATCAGGGTACCGGGTACCAGGTACAGGCCGGGACTCCGTGCGGCTGCCCCAGACTAGCTGGGCTGCGTCAGAGGCTGCAGTGGAACCTCGGGCAGATTGAGCTCTAAATAGGAGAAAAGGACAGGCTGCCTCCTGATCATGGTGCCCAGATGGAGAGGGCGAGTGGGGAGGGGAAGCCGAGGTCTCTGGAACTCACGCCGTCACAGGGCCAAAGTGTTTTGGCAGTACAGGACCTGCGGGTTGGGAATGGTGATGTGTGGATGGTCTTGGGTCCCCAGCCTTCTCTGGAGAGAACCCAGAGGCAGGTTTTAAGAGTTCCTTCCCTTTCCACTCCATCAATTTCAGTTTAAGGAACCAAGACCAAGAAGAGACAGAAGGAAAACCGTGTTTTCCAAAGAGCTCTGGCCCCTTTACTCCCCCGCAGGTGGGCACTGGCAGTTACGTGGAACACAGGGCCAACTCCAAGACCTGACACCGGGTTCCTCTCTGCACTCACCACTGGAACCTTCTGGAACCCAAGGCCTTAGCTAATCCGCTGAGGCCCCACTGGCAATTTTGCCTGTTCCCCAGGGCACTACGAGCTTCAACAATGAAATGTCTTCCAAGGCCTCTGAGATCCTCAAGAAGAAAGGCCCTGGAGAAGTGTAAAATACGATACTAATTATTTCCACTTCCTGTGAGAACTCCAAACCACTCTGTCCCCATAGAGCCTGTTGGGGCTGTTGCTTTTTAAAATATTAATTTTCTAATGCAAATCCCAAATCTCAGACTTCAAGCATCAACAAGAAGAACAGCAAGGGAAGACACACAGAGACATAGTATCGTGATCTTGGTTTGGAGCTGGAGCGTCCGCATGCAGGGTTAATAGGTTCTGAGCACCCTTCCACTGTCTCCACTGGCTTCCCGTCAGGCATTAATTTAGAGCAAATGTCCTGCTTGAATTGCCATTGATTAATTACGTCGTCTCATATGCTTGGGAGCGGATCTCGATCCCTTTTCTTAACCCCCTTCACCTTCAATATAATGTTTTTTGACTTATCTTTCAAATATATTTTAAAACACCATTATTTATCAGGCAAGGGAATGAATCTAACAAATCAAGCTGGCTAATGCTTGTCTACATGTGACATGTCATCCCAGCCCCTAAATTATCGACATCAAGCCCAGCTTTCCCTGGGGAGAGTATGTCCAGTATTTGGATACTACATTTGGCTTTGGGTTTTAAAAAAAAAGTCTTAACTCTTAATCTTAATAGGGGGGAAAAGGATTTTGCCAAATTCTAAAATCACTGCCTCTGTAAAAAGAAGGAGGTGGGGATGGACATTGGAACCTCTCCCCACAGAGCTGAAAACCTCAGTGCTGGAGCTCAGTGCCGGCAAGTGCCGGCAAGTGTGACGATCAGGGTAGGAAAGTGACAAGAAAGTGACATTGACACAGCAGTCTGGCTGCAGAGACACCTCCCCGCCCCCACCGCCCCTGGAGTGCAGGATGCAGAAAGCAAACACAGTGGCTGTAGAGAAATGGAGCTCGATGCTTAACATTCTTCCACACTCTGGGGCCTCACACTCTGGGGCTCCTGAGGCACCCAGGAAGGCAATCATATATATTTTAAAGGGATGACATTTATCTTTGCGGTGCCCTTTCAAGCTTTTGCGGCGGCTTCCCTGGAGGTAGAAGGGAATAGCACAGTCCTTCCTGTGACATTCTAACAGAGCAGGAAGGAGGCTAACCCTGAGGATGAAAGCCCAGGGTCCCTTCCTCTTTGACAACTCAAGTGGCTTTAAAGAACAACCACCACATTTTGGACACTCTTTTGCCTTATTCGGGGCTGGAGTGCTGACTCTTAGTAGGAAGCTGCGATTTTTCGAAAACACGATTTGGAACACCCTAGCAATTTAGTGTCATCTGCCTGCTTGGTCCCAGGTTCTTGGGGGTTCTTGCAAAGCCAGAATAGGACCTGTCCACTGTCTTCTCCAGCCTTCTCTCCAGAGCTATGGAGGCTGGTCTGGGACAGGTGGGTCAACTGTGGTTCGTCCTGCGGGCAGTTCAACTCTAAGTTCATGGAACCAAGTCCTCAGCTCTGATGTGGCCTCTGCTCCTTTTGGTGACCTTGTGCTCCTTGGCTGGGCTGAATGTTCCAACCTCCCTCTTCCTGGGAACAGCACCATTTTAGACTTGGGTCAAGTTGTCCCCTCTGGTCTTGGCTCACCCAGAATACACATTTCTCAGAGGCTCGGGGCAGCTGCCAACAAGTGGTTCTCCAATCACCCATGAGCCCAAAGATCCCTCCAACTTGGGAGGCAGTGTGTCATCCAAAGTCATGGGACTGATTTCTCTTCCTGTCAAGTCCTTCTGCCCCCAAAGATGCTCTGAGTCTCAATCTGATCCAGGTGGGTTCTCCATACCTTCTTCCTGTGGCTTATCTGCCTAATGCTAGATGAACACCACACAGTTATAAATACTTAGGTCAATATATATATGCAGGTATAGATATATATATTCTGGTCACTGTTTTACACTTGAACAAAGAAAACCACTAGCCTGCTTGTTCTAGTTTGTGCCACCCCGACTCCCATCTGCCTGTGGTGTAGCTGGCAGGAAATGTGAGCCACTGAGTCCCACGGGGCGCTCACCTTACGTGGCCCCGTCGCACTGGCCGACAGTCAGTTTCAAAGCCCCCTGCTCGTGCAGGCTCTTCAGGGCCTTGAACTCCAAGGGCATGGTATGGGGACCGGCCTGGGAAGTGTAGCCGTACTTGAGGCTGTCGTAATAGTGGTACTTGACGGGGTTCTGGTTCTGATCTAGCGGAAAGGGCCAGAAGCCATAGAGGTAGATCTGGTTGCAGAAACGCGTGGCCAGTGTGTACATCAAGAGGCCCGTGGTGGGTCTTTTGATGTGAACTTTGTTAGTCAGCCAGTATCTGGGGGGGGGAAAAAAAAAAAAAGTGAAACAAAGAAACAAAAAAGAAACCTGAGTTTGCGAATTATCCTTTCCAGGAAGGGGGAAGATTTTGTCCTGGGCCACAGCCTGCCGCCTGCTGAGGACATGAGGTTCAGAGATGAAAGGGGCTTGCCCAGGTTCACATGGGTAGAAAGGGAAGGACCTTGACTTGAGCTCAGGCTGGTTGAAATCTAAAGCAGGGGCTGGCAAACTTTTTCTGTAAAGGGCCAGGTGGCAACAATTGTTGGCTTTGCGGCCATACTCCTGGCCTCTGCCGTTGTAGCCCGAGAGCGCCACGGACAGCACACACGGGTGTGGCTGCGCCATGGTTTGCCGACCCTGATAAAGGGCCGCCTCTTGCATGGTGCCCACCGCCTATTGCCACACCTGACTTTGGCAGGGGTTGACCTCCTTGCCTCCTAAGCATCATCAGATTTCTTTCCCATCCCTGCCCACAGGGCCCACACCCCGCCCCCTTCCGCCTCTGATGCAGGCTGCCCATCTCTGAGCATACGTGGCTTCCCTGGAGGGCAGAGGGAGCAGCAAACAGCGGCCTTCCCTGTGAGGCTGGGTTCTGCAAAGGAGTCTGTTGGAAGTATGAGAGGAAACACGGGGTGGGGGCAGGGCGGGGAGAGCAGAGCTTTAGGCTAAGGGCTTCCTGTGTTGAGTGAGGTGCTGAGCTACCTTTGTACATAGAGGGCCTTGGTTTACCTTAATCGAGAAAGAAGTGAGGAAGAAACCATCTTCATTTCACAGGCTAAGCAACAGAGGTTGAGAGGTGGTTTCAGTGACAGTTCTGTCTACAACTACCGGTGTGCCTTTGAGCAAGTTGCTTCTCCCTGCTGGACCCACTTTTTCACATTTATGCAACGATGGGGCACAGACCAAGGGATTGCCAAGACAGCCTCCAAGTTCCACCGCAATCCAGAAGTGTCTTCAGAAGCGGGAAAATAGACACTCTCTTTGCCATCATTTTTGTTTTCCATCATGGTTTTTCTCCTGCTTGGATTTAGAGCCCACTGGGATGCGTGGTCCAACCTCTTTATTTCTAGTAAAACCTTCCACTTACCCAATGCTGAACCCTTTTAGATGTAATGCGTATGCCTTGGTGGAAAGCCATACTTCCCTATCACAAACTCCTTGCTACTGTGTCTCCACCAGACGGTGTCCGTGGTTTTCTGTACTCAAACACACTCTGTGGGCCCCCATCCCACGAGCTCCCATTTGCCACTGTGAGAAACACCCACCCCCCATCGGAAGCACAGGCCAACGACGTTCCCCACGGCACCTCGGCACAGTGATGCCCAAGACTATAAAGTCACACGTGTCAGTGAAATTCATGCCAGAAGGTAAAACGATGCTGGACGGAACGCTTACATATTGCTGAAAGTTACAACTGTTTTACATTATTAACAGTGCTTCTAGCTCAAAGTTTGGGGGCAGCTTCTCTAGAAGCCCAAGTATACCCTTTTGCAAGAGGTTCCTTCTGCAGCTCCAAAATAGGAACCCCCCCAAACATTTCAGAGACTCAAGCTTAAATCCTTTAGCTTTTGAGGGAGGCATTAGCCTTTGTATCAGACAAGGTTATAGATTCCTAATTACCCATATAATTTCAGTAAATCATATACTATTGGATATAATAAAACTTATTTCAAGGCTCCCTCCCACCCCATCTTGTCTGTCAGGCCAGGGTGATCTGAATTTCCCCCCTAACATCGACGATGGAGTCTGTGGTCCCCAACGGCCGGAATCAGAGTGAACATGATTCTTCTGGGCTCTGCAAGTGGCCCCCTTTCACAACTGCTGTTGTTTCATAAGCCTGTCAGTTGAAGGTCCCTTTCTTTGTACCCTCTCCTTTTTCATCTTGTCTGAGCCAAGAAACTTCCCTGCAGCTGGATTTTCCAACCTGGAATCAGGCAGAGAGGCAGAGGCAGAGGACAGAAGAATGGCTCTAGTAACTGCAAACACAATACAAAAATAATAGGAAAAGAGTTGGCGGACATACCACAGAACCTCATCATTTCTGTCCTGCATGGTTGAGAAGTTTCATCCCAGCTGATATGTCGGAGGCAGGGTGCTGGCTCAGGGGGATGCTTGATGCTGAGACTGGGGCTTATTAGATAGGGAGCCCTTCCTTAGAATACCTCAATACTCTATACGCTCCGTGGGGCTGAGCTGAGCTTGGGAGGACCCTGGGGGTTGAAGGCAGGAAGAGTGCATGGAAGAGAAGCATCCAGAAGAGCAGCAGCTGACACCTCGGCTTAACTACATCTAATAACGGGGAGCTCACCCCCTCTTGAGCTAGCCCATTGTACTTTCAGCTTTAACTTAATGGTTCTCAACCTAGGCTGCCCCCTGGAATTGCCTGGAGCTTTAAGAGGACCCATCCTGGGTCCCACATCCAGGTGCAGCCTGGACGCTGGGATTTTTAAAACCTCCCCCAGTAATTCAAATGTGCAGCCAAGGCTAAGAAGCCCTGCTCTAACTGGTAGGTGGTTCTGCCAAAAGAACCTAAGAACGAGACTTATTTAGAGAAAAGAGGGGGAAAAAGGAAGCATAAGGGATAGTCATCGAGTTTTAAAGACAGCTGGGCCTGGAGAACTCATCTAGCTCAGCGGTCTGGCAGGGGATATAGCTGAGTGAGCTGGGAGTTGGGACATGTGTGTAAGGAAAACTGACACTGGCCTCTGTGTTGCCAAGGCAATGGGGAGTGGGGGGGGGGACTGTGGCACCTAAAGGGGTAGCTGGTTTTATTGTTGTCTTGTATGGTCATGTCAAATTTTCTGATTTTTTCAAAGGTATCAGAAATCTGGATTTTAACACAAATTCTCCAAATTTTTAAATGTTGGCAACTACTTAAAAAAATTTTTTTTAATCCGGTGAGTCCCTACTGGGTGAGTTAACAGACCGTATCTATGGGTAATCCACAGTTCTCCTGGATTGAATTTGTCCTCTTCTTTCAATTTACAGAGGAAAAAGTGAGAATCCAGGGTGACTTGCCTGAGAAGAGGCAAACCTCTCACGCAGCTGGTCAGATAGAGCTTGGATAAAATGCAGCCTCCTCACTCCTGGTTCTTGGGCTTTTTTCACTCCATGGTGATTCTGGGGGGTGGGGGCGTTGTTGGGGTTGGGGATGAGCTGGCTGCAGCTGCTGTTGACACTATCCAGGGACACATGAGCCACGGGCTGTGTCCCCTCATGAGAGCATCTCAAAGACTGTTCACTCCCTGAGAAATTCAAGCCCTAACAACGGCCACATGACAGATTAGGGATTTGCGGTTTGTTTATTTTCTGATTGCAAGGGCTTAGCAGGGTAAGGCTTTCAGAAATAAATTTCTTTTCAAGCCATTGACGCTCTGCCCAGAGAGAGGCAGGGAACAATTGAATCAGTGGGGAAACGTCCAAGTAGCTCATAGGTGGGTCTGAGTTTACCCAGACAAGTGCAGTGCCCTCCCCGTAGATGTGCCTTTCCCCTACATGTCCTCTTGGTGAACTCTCTTTTTTTTTTTTTTTCCCCTCAAACTGAGCACGTGAATCACATCTTCCTGGAAATGCTCCCTTTGTTCCACTCTCTTCTCAGCTCAAACTGAATTAGTCATCCCCCCCCCCCCTTATTATTATGAGTTTTGTTTCCATGGATCCTATTGTGCTTATCAACCCGAGCTAATCCTTCATTACTGTATGGGTTGGACTCCCACTTGAAACTGTACTGTGATCTCCCCAAGAGCAGAGGCCATGCCTTACACTCCTTTGTGGGGTCATCAGAGGCACCTGGCTCAGTGTGTGGTGCAGCCAAGGCAATATGGCAGAGAGAGCATCGCTCAACCAATCCTCCATGGGATTGCCTGTATCTCTCAGCATCCCTTGTAAATGAGCTGGGGTCACATGACCAGTTCTGGCCAATAGACTGCAATAGGAAATGGTCCCTGCTGGACCAACTGTTCCCCAAGAGCTTACTCCTGCCTTGGAGAACCTCAGTGCCTCCTGGAAAGATGATGTCAGCCTAAGATGAAAGAAGCCTAAATCCTAGAATCACTGGTTGGAAGACAGCTCCAACCAACCTACATCACACTTTGCGAGGATGAGAAATAAACTTCTGTTGTGCTAAATCACAAGGGTTTCAGGGATTGTTATTGTAGCATAAACTAGAATTGATTATCCTGGCTGGCGCTCGGCAACGTTGGACTTAAATGGAATTGAAAAATGGGAAGAACTAGAAAAGGAGAGAGGGCGAAGCTAGCAGTGCATGCAGCTTTGTGACTCTGGCCGGCTAGGACAGGAATAGAAACACCCAGCCTCTCAGATCTGCTGCCCAAAATCGCTCACTGGGAAAGGTGTTAACAGCAAAAGAGGCTCCGGAATGAATTGAGAGCTCAGTGGCAGGGAGGGACCCTCTCATTTCCGATTCTGCCTCTGTGGGTAAACAAGAGCTCCTGAGTGAGGTCTGACAGGGACACGGGGGCGCCGTTTAATGAGCAGCTTGTTCTAGAAGCTGACAGTTATGCGGGAACAAATCACTCTCCATTTCCTTTATCGCTCCTCAGTCGCCCTGGCCAATTTAGAGACTGTGTGCATGGCCGACTTGTAGACGATTTCTTTCCTTGAGATAACAGCTGGGTGTTAAAACACAAACTAATTAATTTTGCCTTCCTAAACGAGGTTAGCTGGGTGCATCCAGGATGCTGTATTGACAATGCACCTTTAATATCTCAGTCTGGAGGCTTTAATTAGAAGGCAAAGTCATCTCCAAAAAGGCAGTAATTATTTTTCAGATTCGTTACCCCAATTGCCAAGACAATTAAGTGCCATATTTTATGAGCATGGACGGCAGTAAATGAAGATTTGCCAAAATCATCACCAAAGCACACTTGCCCTTCTCCCTGGATTCCTGTGCTTGGTATGTGGCAAGCATGGTGGCTGCCATGGTTGGAAAAAGTGACCAAAGGGGCTTCCTCTAAGAAGCTGAAAGCACTTTGTGGGATATAGCTCATATCATCCTTAAGGAACAGGAATG
>NW_006772915.1:151464-160799 GCF_000442215.2 Lipotes vexillifer | reverse complement strand
ATGCCTCACAGGTGGTCATCGAGGGATACTTGGTGATGCTTTGCACAGGATCATCAGCAAAGCCAGAAACAGGGCTCTCAGACTCCTGTTCTCTCGTCATCTACATCACCAGCCCAGTCTCTCATCCAGGGGGCCTCAAAGCCCATTGCTGTCTTTCCCTGGGAGCACCTTAGAGCTCTGGTGTCTTGGGGGGCATCTCAGGATGTAGCTGCCCAGCTTTGTGGAACTGGAGATCGGGGGGTTTGTTTCAGAATTTGGGGCTGGTGTGCAGAGCTGGTTAAGCCCTGGGGATGCTTGAGGCTGATTCCTGGTCCCCAGGCCTCCATGCTTACCCAAGCCAGTGCTCTCATTCAAGTAAGCCAGGCTAGCCTCACGTACTACCATGCCACCAAAAGCTCCCCCATGACTCCCGGGGTCCACAGGATAACATCCAGCAGCCTCAGCCCAACTTGTGAAGCCCTTGAGATTTGGGCCTGAAATCCCTCCCACCACCTGGCATGCACAGCCACACTGCCACCAGGAACTTCTGGTTTCTTCCAGGACACCACCACCTCCTACTTCTCTTGGCTGGCAACTCCTTCTCAGCTTCCCTGAAGGAAGCCTTCTAGGACCTGCCTGGATGGTTTTGTGTACTGTATGTTGTTCTTTTCCTATCCTAGCACTGATCATGCTATGCTGTAACGATTTGTTTCCTTGTCTTCCTCCTCCCCTACAATTTAAACTTCTATGAGCAAGTGGGTTGACTTCTTGCTTGCATGTAACCCCAGATCCGAGCATAGCTCACCCATAGAGTGGGTGCCTCACAGATCTCTGTTTAATGAAGCAGTGAGTACAGAGTAGCAAGTAGGGGTTAATGTCTCCCTTTGGGGGCACTGGCAGGAGAGGTGGAAGGAGCCTGGCCTCACCCTAAACCCTTCTAGGCAGCCACTGGGTTCTCACATGTGAAAGGTGGGCTAACGGCATCCTAGACAGTATGTTGCCGAAAGAAAGAAGGAAAAACCATGATGCCGGTTACTTAAGGCGTTCCTCCTGCTACACGTGGGGGTGGTCCCAGGGAGTCTAGAGACTGCAGCTCCCGCACAGGTATCGCTTCTGTCGCTAGAGGCCCTGCAGGGACCCAGCAAGACCATTTCTTGGGGGTTTAAACCTTCTGGCTCGATTCTGGAATCTAAACTGAGGCCACTACAAATAGAAAAAAAAAGTTATATTTAACCTCATTCATAATTAAAGGAATTCAATTTCACACAACGAGATGCCATTTTTCACCGGATTGGCAGAGATAATAGTTGTTGATAACACATCATGTTGGGGAGGTTATGGGAAACCAGGTATTTTCAATAATCATAGGTGGGAGTGTAAATTGGTACATGCCTCTGTGGTGGGCAATTTGGCAATCTCTATGAAAACTAACAATGCATATAGCATATATCCATCTCTCTCTTTTAGCAATGGCACATCTAAAAAGCAAGACCACACACATATATATACATATGTGTGTAGATGCCAGTCCAGGACAACTGCTGTAATACTGATCATGCCAGCCGAAGACTGGAAAAGCTTGCGATGCCCACTGATGCCTTCTGCTAACAGAAATCATGGTCCAGACACGGTGGAGTGTAAGGCAGCTGTGAAGGAGAATGAGGTGTTGCATGTCGATACGGAATAATTTCCGGAATTTAGCAAAGTGCAGTACTTAAAACATGCTCCCTTAGGTGTGAACGTGGATATTTCTGGAAGGATACACATAGAAAAACCAGTTTAATAGGCTGCTTCTGTGGAGGAGGGCTCACTTTTCACTTGAAATCCTTCCATACTCTGTGGCTTTTTCTTTTGACTATGTCCATTGCTATTTTTAAAAAAATGGAGACAATCCATTAAAAATGACCAATGCCATCTGTGCTTTAACACCCCAGACCTTCCTCCCTTTCTGTAGGTAACACCACCATGCAATGCACTTCCACACTCCATGTCCACTGGAGGAGACTGGGCCTCAACTCCTGTGACCAGCCCTGGAGACTTGCTCTGTGGACTCTGATAGGCATGTCTGGGAGGGGCCCCCTCCAGCCTTAGCTGGTCTCTCCCCTGCCTCCCTGCACCCTGTTTCCTCTCACGCCCTGGACCTGCCCTCCGGCCTCAGGTTCTGCTCCCCTCTGACAGGCAGCAAGGCCTACTTTGCTGAGCCGCTGCTCCAGCCCTGGCAGTGGTGCCCGCTGGATCAGTGCCTTCCGAGGGCCTAGGCTCAGCACTCCTGATGCCTAATTAAGCATGAATTCACCGGCCTTTTGTGCCCTAGGCTTGTGGGCTGGGCGGCTGGCTGCACAGGCCAGCCAGCGAGCTGCTTTCCTGCCCGAGGGCAGCCCTCTCTGTAGGTCCCAGCCTTCCCCATTGTGGTAACTGAATTAGAGCCATTCACTACCAGCTGCTGACCAGAGTTTCCCACTTCCTGCAGCCAAATTCAATTGCCTGGGTGTCCTTGCCCTCCACTGCTCACGCCCCTTGCCAACAGCCAGCCAGGGCACTGTGCCACCTTGAGGGCCGGCAGAGCCAGAAGCTCCTGGAAGCCAGTTTGGGTTGGGGCAGTGAGTGTCGAAGGGCAGGCCTTCTGCTCAGTGTCTCTGCTCCACGCTGCCCACTTCCCTGCAATATCCAGGACCGATAACTGCCACAGATGGCAGGAATCTTGAGAGTACATGGTGGGTAGAGATTCTCCTAGCACAGGTGTGTTGAATCAAAGGCTCTCTGTGGGGTGGGGTGGGGGTGGGGCGGGTACTATCTAGCCCAACTGTTAAAGGCTGAATTGCATCCCCTCGAAACTCATATGTTGAAGCCATAACTTCCAGTACTTCAGAATGTGACCTTTGGAGATAAGGGTCTTTATAGAGAAAACCAAGTTAAAATGAGGCTACTAGAGTGAGTTCTAATCGAATATAACTGATGTCCTTAAATCTGGAGACAGACAGGCACACAGGGAGAATGATGAAGATGGCCATCTACGAGCCAAAGAGAGAGGCCTGGAAGATATTCTTCCCTCAGAGGCCCCAGGAGGATTTCTAGCCTCCAGAACTGTAGGGCAATACATTTCTGTTCTTTAGGCCACCCAGCCTGTGGTACTTTGTTACAGCAGCGCTAGCAAACTAACACCCTAACTGTATAATACATATTTCCCTCTCCACAGCCCAGTAAGGGGCATCCCTTGCTGTCTGGACATCTCCAAGAATGCAGAAGTCATCCGTTCCTAAGAAGCAACTATGCTCATTTCAGATGATCTTTATTTTTTGGAATGTTCTTCCCAGTGTCCAGAGGAAACCAGACTTACTCTAGATCCTTTCCCGACCCTAGTCCATACCTGGAGACTCACAGCCCAAATCTGCGAGCCCTTCAAGGGCAGGAGCCTTGACTTATTGATTTTTGTGTTCCCCCAGCACAGGCCTGGAACCCTTGAGGTGCCTGTAAGTATTTGCTGAATAAGAAAGATTGCTCTCATACTCCTTGGAGACTTCTCTTCCCAAATCCTTTCAACTTTTGAATTTCTTTGCCACTGTGGCCCCTCTCCAGCCTGGTACCCAAAACGGAATGTGATTCTCCAACAATCCATCGCTGACCTCCCTGACTCTCAAAGATGTTACCCATCCATCCATTGCCGTGGATGTGTAATGCTAAGATCACATTATCCCTTTGAGCAGCCACACATCTGCTGATGGTTGGTACTGTTTATCCCTTTTTACCTGTACAACTGTTTGGAACCCAAGTACAGAATCTTGCATTCATTCATATGAAATTTCTTCCTCTTAGATTGGCTCGTTGTTTCAGCCTGTCAAGAGAAATTTGGATTCAACTCTGAGGCCCCCAATATTGCGAATTCCCCAAAAGTCACATCACCTGTGAATTTGCTAAGCAGACAATTGATGCCTTCAAGTAAGTCACTGGTAAAAATGGGGACAGTTGGCAGGACAGGGTGCTGGTGGCCTGTTCTTAAAGATCTCCATGAAGTCAACATTAATCAATTAGTGTCTTTGGGGCATCAATGGTCAACAGACAGTGGTCAGTCTATGTGTCAAGGATCTGGGAAGGCGGGTGGCAGCGGGAAAAGCAGAGACTTTGAAGCCTCTACATGTGGATTCTAATCCCCCTCTTCCCATCTGAGTGATCTTGAGCAATCCTCTTCACATTCCTGAGCCTCTTTCCTTATGAGTAAATCGGGGATGGAAATAGTATCTATCTTATAAGGCTGTTCTGAGGCGTCCTGACCTTCCCGCTTGTTCTGCTTGGTGGGGAAGCTGCCCTGCGCTTGCGATAACAGTGCTGTGCAGGTGGAGTCTTGACACGCTGCTATCCACTGCGGTCTCCTAACACCACATCTTCAGTGCAGCGGCTCCCAGCCCCCTGAGCTCAAAGCACCCCCAAATCCAGAACTGGGTGGGTGTGAATTTCTGCTGCATCTGGTGCATTGCATTAAAGTGAGACAATGTGGTTAAGTTCATGGCTGTGACTCTTACTGGCTGGGTGACCTCATACAAATCACCCAACTTGTCTGGTCATCAAGTTCCTCATTTGTAAAATGAAGACACTAGGGTGCTCAAAGTCAATTCCCACTTGACATTCTGATCAACAAGCACAAGGATTCTAACTTCCTCACACTTGTTATTTTCCACTGTTTTGATAATAGCCATTCTAGTGGGTGTGAATTTGTAACGCATTGTTGTTTTGTCTTATATTTCCCTAGTGATTAGTGATGTTGAGCACCTTTTCATGTGCTTATTGGCCACTTGTATATCTACTTTGGAGAAATGTCTATTCAAGTCCTTTGGCCATGTTGAATTGGGTTGTTTGATTTTTGTTGCTGTTGAGTTATAGGAGGTCTCTATATATTCTGGGTATTAATCCCTTATTAGATAATATGATTTGCAAATATTTTCTCCTATTCTATGGGTAGCTTTTTAACTCTCTTGATATATTGTCTTTTTGGCACACAAAGAGTTTTAATTTTGATGAAGTCCATTTTTATCTATTTTGTTGTTTGTTGCTGTTGTTGTTACCTGTGTTTTTGGTGTCATACTTAAGAAACCATTGCCAAACCCAAGGTCATAAGGAGATTCCCTATGTTTTCCTATAAGAGTGAATTTCTTCTAAGTGAATTGTACACTTTAAAATGGTTTCAATGGGCTGTACTATCAAAAAGCCAAAATAATGAGTGTTGGCCAGGATGTGGATAAATTGAATAACATGTGTTGGATGAATGTGGAGAAACTGGAACTCTTGTACACTGTTGGTAGATTGTAAAACTGTGCTGCCACTATGGAAAACAGTATGGAGGCTCCTTAAAAAAATTAAAAATAGAACTATGGTATGATCCAACAATTCCATTTCTGAGTGTATATCCAAAAGAATTGAAAGCAGGGTCTCAAAGAGCTATTCACAGACCCATGTTCATAGCAGCACTATTCACAAGAGTCAAGAGGTAAAAGCAACCCAAATGTCCATTGATGGATGAATGGATAAACAAAACATGGCATATACATACAATAGTATATTATTCAGCCTTCAAAAGGAAGGCGATTCTGACACATGCTACAACATGGATGAAACTTGAGGACATTACATTAAGTGAAATAAGCCAGTCACAAAGAAGCAAATACTATATTACTTTACTTATATGAGGTATCTAAAGTAGCCAAAATCATAGAAACAGAAGTAGAATGGTGGTTACCAGGGGTTGGATATATGAGGAAAAGGGGACCTGTGTTTAATCAGTAGAGTTTTGTATTTGCATGAAGAAAGAGTTCTGGAGATCTGTTTCACAACAATGTGAAAATACTTAACACTACTGAACTGCACAGTTGAAAATGGTTAAAATGGTAAATTTTACGTGGTGTATATTTTACCACAATAAAAAAGTGTTTATCCTGTCCCACCTCATAAATGGGGTGTTTGTTGGACAACAGATTTTTAATAAGGAAATACGATTATTCTGCAAACTACAACCCATATTGGAACTTTGAGGTAAAGACTCCTGACAGGTGAATTTGACTTAGTCCATTGTTCTATAGACTCCTTTATTAAATGGAGCCTAAATAAATTTCCCTCCCAGTGATTTCACCCTCTGGTCCTGCTTCTACCTCTTGAGTCTACAGGACAAGTCTAATCCCTTGGTTGGTGGTTGGTGGCAGCTGCCATGATCACAGTAGTTATGACTGATTGTCTGTCTCCCCTGTGTTGGCACAGGACACACATTCTGTCGT
This sequence comes from Lipotes vexillifer, assembly GCF_000442215.2. Classification (NCBI taxonomy): domain Eukaryota; kingdom Metazoa; phylum Chordata; class Mammalia; order Artiodactyla; family Lipotidae; genus Lipotes; species Lipotes vexillifer. The sequence continues at coordinate 154,560 of NW_006772915.1, read as the reverse complement.
AGGTATTGCTCCCCAGTATAAATAGAGAAAGCAGGGTACAGGAGACAAGTCACCTGGTCAAGGATGTTATACAACCAAGGGAGTAACGGAGCTGGGATGTGAACCCAGGTGTCCCTACCTCCAAAGCTCATGTTCTTGATGCTATAGGCCAGATTGCCTCTTAGCCAGATTCCTCCTCAGCCTTCTTCTCTATGACCCCTTGCTGTTTTCTCAGATGCCTTTGTTCTGCATCCCTCACCAGCTCATTCTTCCTCTTGCAGTAAACACCAGGTAAGTTCCCACCTGGCGGGAACAGAGGCAAGCCCTTCCTCTCAATACAGACATTGCCCACCTTCTCAGTGATGCCCTACTGGACCCAAACCCTACAGGGCCCAGTGTCCGCACAGAGGGAGGGGGCCATTGTCAGAAATCCATCCTAAGGCCCCTGAAGCCCTCATTCCTGCCCCCTCCCCTTGCGAAAAGGAGAACCCTTTCCCATCCGTCTCTCCTGCAGTATTTCCTCCCGGGAGTTCCTGCAAAGGAAGATGTTGCAATCTCAGGATTAACAGCCTGTTTGTTTAAAGGGCTTATTACTGGTGCTTAATGCTATTTTGACAGGTGAAAGTGAGTCAATTATAGCTGGAAATAGTTCCGGCTGCATAGTTTCTTCCAGGTGGTTGCCCATTCCCTAGCCAAGGGACTTGTTTTCTTTACCAAGATCACGTCCTCTGACCTCCAAACCACATAAAGACTCTCCCCCTTCCAGGAAGGAACAATGTTAAAGGCATGGAGCCTAAATCCATGAGGGGGGGCCTGCCGCAGCATCCCCGCTCCATGAGCGGGTGAAATGGGTGCTAAAGGGAGGCTCGACAGGTCAACCTCCAGGATAAAGAATGCAGCCCTAGCGAGCCTGGGTCCATACAGGCATCACTGTTCTCCATCAACCACGAACGTGGCTGCCTCTCACTGAATGTCTCTCTAGGTCTTTCTTGGGGGCAATGGGTTCCCGTATTGATACCCATCCTAATTAGACCAGTGCTGGTCATAGGCTTGGGTGCCTCGGGTCGGGGGTCACCTTTATGAAGACAGCAAGAGTCCTCTCTGGGTGGCTCAAAGGACTTCCTAGGGTCACACCAAGTCAGGCTAAGGCCCCAGTGAAGATCATTCCAATGTCCCCCAGAAACTGTCTTATGTCACCAGAGCAGGACTGTGAACTGCCAGGTGGTTGCATGGACCACTGGATGCAGGGCCAAGCTGGCAGTCAGGAGTGTCACGAGATGTATTTGTAACAGGTATCTCACAGTAAATATGCCCAAGAAAGAGCTCTCTTCCTCAACATGCCCAAACACACACAGATTTCTTCCAGACTCTCCCATCACAGAGAATGGCACCACTGTCCACACATCTGCTCCAACTCTAACCCCGACAGCCATCCTGGATTTCTCTCTTTCTCTCACCCCTTGAGGTCCTTAAATAGAATCCATTAGCAAATCCTGCTGCCTCTACTCCAAATGTTCTAGCAAATCTGACCAAAGTGTTGCATATCTACTACCACTGTCCCAGTCTAAGCCACTGTGATTCCCAACCTGGACTCTTGCAACCGCTTCCCAACAGATACTCCTGCTTTCCTTTTTGACCCCTATGGTTTCTCCTCCACCCAGTGGCTGTCCGAGGATCATTCTCCACACCGCTCTCTGGGTGGGGGCAACAGATTGCTCAGAACTGGCACGCCACATGCCACACATTGGCCAGCCTGCTTCTCCAGGAAGGGAGGCTCAGAAAGGCCAGGTGACTTGCAGAGGTCAGACAACGAGTGAGAGGTGGAGCTGGGCTGCAAATGCACCTGGGAAAGGAAAACTGCCTCTCAAGCACCCCCCGCACCCCGTGGCTGCTCACCCGCGGACGGCGTGCAGCAGGCGCAGAGAGGGGTATGCAGTACGCACGTTGACGCGGTGTTTCAGGATGAGCTCGTTGACCCACTCGACCCGCTCCTTGCCGCCCCTGGCCATGAAGGCGGGGATCCAGAGGATGCTGCCGTTGAGGCTGTGCAGCCGCTGCAGCAGCTTCTCCCGCCACGTGGCGTTGACCAAGTCCTCGAAGGCCCGCTGGATGACAGAGGGGTTCATGGTCACCAGGTCTGTCTTGAGCCCCACATCCCGGGCGTACTCCTGCACCGGGGCCAGGTTGCACCTGCCGGAGAAAAAGGCAGCGATGGTCCTTTTGGGGAAGCTGAGGCACTGCTGCTTATACTTAACTTTATCCATCCTTTATCTCTCCTCGCATCCTTCTCATCCCCAAACAAAGACCCAGGGCATCTTCCTGAATTCACCAGGCCCTCCAGTCATCCCTGTTCTTTCTTATCCTGACACACATATTGACTGGTGCCCTTAGCACATACATAGAACCTTGCTGGGCCCCAGGGTTGTACAATGCCTGCCTGTAAGTCAGCCCTCAGCCCACAAGATGACCATGAGATAGGCAGGTGTGACCTGGTCACATTAGGCGACAGAGTGAGGGCTCTGAAGACACACTCCTGGGTTCAGAATTCAGCTCTTGATATTTTCTACCTGTGTGATTCTAGGTAACCTGATCAACCTCTCTGTGCTTTCTGAGAGCTTCCTCCTGGCTAAGGAACAGCCACAACAGTTTTTTTTAGCTATGACGGAGATCACAACAGCATCCCCTCCCAGGGATTAAGGCAGTCCCTAGACACCCAGTACTTAGAACGCTGCTGGACCACAGTGAGAGCGCAGTACATGTTAACTGTTATCATCACCCTCACGGGGAGGAGCATCGGGTGGGCTTCCTGAGGTGGTGACCATCACGGGAAGTCTGGAAGGATGGCAGAGCAGAAGCCCATCTGTGGATAAGGCACCTCAGGAGAGCGTTTCTCCAGCTTGCAAAAGCAGAAGAATCATCTCAGGCAGTGGGTAAAAATACAGAATCCCGGGCTTCCCTGGTGGCGCAGTGGTTGAGAGTCCTCCTGCCGATGCAGGGGACGCGGGCTCGTGCCCCGGTCCGGGAAGATCCCACATGCCGCGGAGCGGCTGGGCCCGTGAGCCATGGCCGCTGAGCCTGCGCGTCCGGAGCCTGTGCTCCGCAACGGGAGAGGCCACA